>NC_071466.1:9190000-9285632 GCF_028500815.1 Rissa tridactyla | reverse complement strand
GTGCTGGGGCTGACCTTCCGCAAGGACCTCTTTGTGGCCAACGCCCAGGCCTTTCCCCCGGTCCCCGAGGAGAAGAAACCCCTCACACGGCTGCAGGAGCGGCTGATCAAGAAGCTGGGCGAGCATGCCTACCCCTTCACCTTCGAGGTAGGGTGGCCATGGGTGGAGGGGACGGTGACCCCCAACTCCTTGGGGACATCGGCATCCCCTCTGGGCCCCGTAGGGTCGTGGTCGGGGGTGAGATGCTGCCACCCGTGAAGAAAATTCAGCTTTTGTTAGTGGAGCTTAAAAGTCAGGAGCAAAAAGCTTCCAGCGGGGAAACTGAGGCATGGGGTGCGTTCCTTGAGCCGGGTGGGGGGTGGGGGGGGGACACCTGGTGGCATTTTTCCAGGCTTGAGCCATCAGCTGAGCCCCACGGGCTCGCGAACAACCCTGAGCCCCTGCGAAACAATCATAATTCCTCCAAATCCCCCCAGATTAACAACAACAAAAAAAAAAAATCCAAAAAACCTCACACCCCCAAGCCAGGGATTTTCGTAACCCTTCGGGGTTCGGGTGTGGGGAAGCCGAGCTGCTGCTCGGGATGGAAACTTGGGTTGAAATCCATCCGGAAAAGGGCACAATTAGGAAATGTAATTAGGAAAAGGAGGAAGTCCCTCCTGGCTGTTCGGGTGGAAGGGGAAATGCCGGAGACACCGTGAAATGGGGTCCCCACCCTGCTGCTAACTCCCCCCCTCTTCCCCTTCAGATCCCCCCCCAACCTGCCCTGCTCCGTCACACTGCAGCCGGGGCCGGAGGACACGGGGAAGGTAAGGACCCTGGGCCGTGGGATTTGACACCAAGCTGGGGGGGGTGGGGGATGGGTGACACCCCAGAAGGCCGTGCCACCATCCAGCCAGACCTGGGCAGGTGGAGAGTTGGGTGGAGAGGAACCCGATGGAGTTCAACACGGGCAAGTGTAGGGTCCTGCCCCTGGGGAGGAACAACCCCCCGCACCAGGACAGGTTGGGGCTGACCTGCTGGAGAGCAGCTCTGCAGAGAGGGACCTGGGAGTCCTGGTGGGCAACAAGCTGCCCACGGGCCAGCAATGGGCCCTGGTGGCCAAGAAGGCCAATGGTCTCCTGGGGGGCATCAAGAAGAGTGTGGCCAGCAGGTGGAGGGAGGTCATCCTCCCCCTCTGCTCTGCCCTGCCCTGGGAGAGGCTGTGTCTGGAGTACTGGGTCCAGTTCTGGGCTCCCCCGTTCCAGAAGGACAGGGAACTGCTGGAGAGGGGACAGCAAAGGGCTACCAGGATGCTGAGGGGACTGGAACACCTCTCTGATGAAGAAAGGCTGAGGGACTTGGGTCTTTTTAGTCTGGAAAAAAGACAGCTGAGGGGGGATCTTATCAACGCTTAGAAATACTGAAAGGGGGGGTGTCAGGAGGATGGGGCCAGGCTCTTCTCAGTGGTGCCCAGTGACAGGACAAGAGGTAACGGGCACAAACTTGAGCATAGGAAGTTCCACCTAAACATGAGGAGGAACTTCTTTCCTGTGAGGGTGGCAGAGCCCTGGCACAGGCTGCCCAGAGAGGTGGTGGAGTCTCCGTCTCTGGAGACATTCCAAACCCGCCTGGACGCGTTCCTGTGCCACCTGCTCTGGGTGACCCTGCTGTGGCAGGGGGTTGGACTGGATGATCTCCAGAGGTTCCTTCCAACCCCTGCCAGTCTGTGATTCTGTCCCCCCATCCTCATGCCACTGGGGTGGTGGTGAACGGCCGTTAGTTGGGGTCATCTCTTGTGGGGGTGCAAAGGAGTTTCTCTGCCTCCTTCTCTGCCCCCTCCTGGTTTCCAGGCCTGTGGTGTGGACTACGAGGTCAAAGCTTTCTGTGCAGAGAACCTGGAGGAGAAAATCCACAAGAGGTGAGTGGAGAGGATCCATCCAGCCCGGGTGGGAGCGGCGTCCTCGGGGTGCTGGCAGGGGCTGCAACCCATCAGTGGGAAAGGGTCATCCCAGTTTGCTACCCACAGTGGGTGAGATGGGGATGGGATGGAGGTGTCCTCCAGGGTGGGGCTGGAATGGAGATGGCCTCCACAATGGGGCTGGGACAGAGGTGTTTGCTAGGCTGGGGCTGGAGTTGGGCTGATGATGTTCACCAAGATGGAGCTGGGACAGAGATGTCCTCCAGGCTGGGCCTGAGGTGACGATATCCTCCAGGCTGGGCCTGGGATAGAGATGTCCTCTGGATGGGCTGGGACGGAGATGTCCTCCAGGCTGGGGCTGGGATGGAGACGTCCTCCAGGCTGGGGCTGGGGTGGAGATGATCTCCAGGATGGAGATGTTCCCCAGGATGGAGCTAGGATGATGATGCTTTCCAGAGTAGAGATGGGTGAGAGATGATCTGAGGGTTGGGATGGAGACATCCACTACTGCATTGCAGGCAAGGAGCCCAGCCCTGCCATGACATGGGGGCCGCGTAGGCAGCCTGGCACGGCCATGGGGCTGCCCCCTTGCAACCCAGGCGAGCTGGGCATCCAGCCGGGGACCTCCCACGCCATCCTTCTCTTGACGTAGCACACCAGAAGAAAAGAGAGATTTGACCCCAAAACGGGCCAAGAAAGCTGGGTTCTCCTCTCCCCCCAGGAACTCGGTGCGTCTGGTGATCCGTAAGGTCCAGTACGCGCCAGAGCGACCCGGCCCCCAGCCCATGGCGGAGACCACCCGGCAGTTCCTCATGTCAGACAAACCGCTGCACCTCGAGGCGTCCCTGGACAAGGAGGTGGATGAGGACTGGGGAGGGGACACCGGTGGGGTGACCTCAGTGAGGACGGGGACCTCACCATCCCCCACCTCCTTTGCTCCCTGCAGATCTACTACCATGGAGAGCCCATCAGCGTCAACGTCCATGTCACCAACAACACCAACAAGACGGTGAAGAAGATCAAAATCTCAGGTGAGGAGCGGGGCTTGGTCCCCACTGGCTGCCGTCACTGTCCCCATGGGGACCCTCCCTGACCCCCATCTCTCCATCTCTCACCCCAGTGCGCCAGTATGCCGACATCTGCCTCTTCAACACTGCCCAGTACAAGTGCCCGGTGGCCGTGGAGGACGCTGAGTGAGTACCGGCTGCTCGGGGACATGGCGAGGGGCCCCGGGGACCTCAGAGGAGCTTTGGAGGACCCCTGCTACAGTGCAGCACCTTCAAAGCAGTGGGGTGTCATGTTTGGCCAGCAGGTCCTGGTGGGGGGAGTGGGGAGATGGAGACCCTTTTCTGGTGGGCATTTTGCCAAAAGCGTGGGGTTTTGCATGCTTTTCTGATGGCATCACGGCGGATGTCACCCTCCGTGTCCCCTGGCCAGAGATGAACTCCAGGCTGGGGCAGGGACAGATGTCTGCTTGCGTCAAGAGTTGGGTCAAGAGTAGGGATGGAGATGTTCACCAGGCTGGGGCTAGGATGGAGATGTCTGGGCCGGGGCTGGGGTTGGGATGATGTTCACCAGGCTGGGCCTCGGGAGGTAATGTCCTCTAGGCTGTGGTGTGGGTGGAGATGTCCTCCAAACTGGTCCTGAGAAGGAGATGTTTTCTAGGCTGGGGTTGGGATGGAGATGTTCCCCAGGGTGCTTCTGGGATGGAGATGTCCTTTATGCTGGGGCCGGGATGGAGATGTTCTCCGGCCTGGTCCTGCGATGGAGATGTCCGCCAAATTTCTTCTGAGAAGGAGATGTTCTCTGAGCTGGTCCTGGGATGGAGATGTTCCCCAGGCTGGTCCTGGGATGGAGATGTCCTCTGTGCTGGGGCTGGGACAGAGATGTTCTCCAGACCAGGCCTGGGACAGAGATGTTCTCCAGACTGGGATGGAGATGTCCAGGGTGGCCTGTGGCGTTGTTGGAGATGGGGGAGGGTGCTGGGGCTCTGGCTGATGGTGGCTATCATCCCCAGTGACATGGTGGCCCCAAGCTCGACGTTCTGCAAAGTCTACACCTTGACCCCTTTCCTCGCCAACAACCGGGAGAAGCGGGGGCTGGCCCTGGACGGCAAGCTCAAGCACGAGGACACCAACCTGGCCTCCAGCACACTGTGAGCCCCCAGCCCACGACCACCCCCCGGGGCTCCTGCTCCCTCCCGCAGCGTTGCGGGGGGACTTGGGGGAGGACCAAGCCCTGGTGGGCATCCAAGCTCCCGTTCCAGGAGTGATGCTTGGGGTGGAGGAGACATGGTGGGGGGACCTTGAGGAGGATGGGGGGTGTCCCCATGGACATCCCTTTGTTGATGCCCACCCTGCCCCTTCCTCCAAGGTTAAGAGACGGAGCCAACAAGGAGATCCTGGGCATCATCGTCTCCTACAAGGTGAAGGTGAAGCTGGTGGTGTCCCGAGGAGGGTGAGTGTTGGGGACCCCCCCCAGGGCTGCACCCCCCCCTTTTCCCTTGCTTTCCTCTGGGCTTGGGACCCCAGCCGCGGTATGTGTCCCCCGGGACGCTGCGTGGTCCCTGAGGGTGGGATGGAGAAGCTGCAGCAGAGCCCAGCTCTGGGTATGGTGGCACTTTCTGGGGACACCAGAGTGGCCATTGGCTGGGGGGGGGGGGTGGTGGTGGGGTCATTAATCCTTACAACAACCCTGCCCCCCGCCTTCTCTGTGCCACAGCACCTTTTGCAGGACGGGGCCCCGCTTCCAGCCCTCCCGTGGTGGGAGGTGATGGGGTCTGTCACCCCCCTAGACCTCCCCTGGGTCTCGGGGCAGCAGGGCGGGGGGGGGGACGACACACAAGGTGTTGGGAGGACACAAGGTGTGGGGGGGGTCACATGTCCCTGGGGGAGCCATGACTAACGTGTCGTCTCTTTTGACCCACGCCAGCCTGCTGGGAGACCTCGCCTCCAGGTAATGCCCATGCCACCCGCCCCCAACACCCCCAAATCGCCACCGCAGCGCTCCCCCCCGCCCCCGCCGATGCACCCCTCGGTCCCCTCCGCTGCCCCCCCCCATCCTGTCGTCCTCAGGATGCCACTGCCGTTGGGGTCACCTTGAAGCCAAAAGCCAGGCGGCCCGCAGAGATGGGGCTGAGCCGTTGTGGGGGTGGGGATGCTGGTGGGGGCCGGATTCTGCATCCCCCCCCCCGCCCAACCCCAGAGTGAGAAGGACCCGTGGGTGCTGCGGGGGACACTGGGCAGAGCACGGAGGTGGCTCCTCGGGGCTGAGCATCTCCGGCCGTGGGGGAGGAGAATCTCCGGGGCTTCCCCGCTCTCCATCCTTGAATCGGTCCCCCTCCCGCGGGGTCCCACGTTCCCCGCACGTTCCTCCCCGGGGAGGGGGGACACCGGGGCTGAGCCGCCACGCAACGACGTGCTTTCCGCCCCGCTGTGACGCGCGTGGGGAGCGGGAGAGGCGTCCCGCATCACCGCCACGGTGCCCGCTGAGCACTGGGAAAACTCAGCGCACCTCCTCCATCCCTCCGGTGGGGCCCAGACCCCGCCGCCCTTCACACAGCGCAGCCTAAACCCCGGGGGATTTGCATTCCCAGCTGCCGCTAAGCTGCTAAAAGGCTGATTTTTTGCTGCTAAAAGGCCGATTTTTCGCTGCTAAAAGGCCGATTTTTCGCCTCCGCTGACCCCCCCGCCCCCCACCACCCTCGGGGCAGGGGGTGTTTGTGCTGATCCCAAAGCGCGGGGTCCAGCTCCAGCAAGAAGCGCCCTGGCTGTAAAGAGGCTACGCGGAGGATAATACAGTTTTTTTGGCCCGAATTTGGGGTCTCCCCTGCAGCTGAAATGTGGGATGTGGCTCTAACTGCCCCCCTCCCCCCCCTCCCCAAATTTGCCCCATGCTTTACACCCCCCCCGGCATCTCTTGCAGCGACGTGGCGGTGGAGCTGCCCTTCACGCTGATGCATCCCAAACCCAAGGAGGAACCGGCACATCGGGATGGTGAGTGTCCAACACATCGCCCCCCCCCCCAACCCTGGGTGCGGCGCAGCCCCTCTTTGGGGTGATGTGGGGGGGGGGGGGTTCAGAGGGGTCAGCCCGCTCCCCCCCTCCATGCCAGCGAGGCTGCGTGGTGCCCGACGGAGATTTTCGGGTCCCTTCAAGCCCTGTTTTTTCTGGGCAGAAAAGCCCCAGGGATAAAATTCTGGGGGTGCCCCCATCATCCTGGTGCAGCCAAACCTTGCGGGGGGGGTGGGGTGGGGTGGGGGGGGGTCGTACCCAGCCTTGGGGACGGCGGTGACGACGACCCCGGTGACTAACCCCCCCTGCTTCTGTTCAGTTCCAGAGAACGAAGCGCCCATAGATACCAACCTGATAGAGCTTGACACAAAGTAAGAGACTTAAAAAATATCAACCGCCCCCCCCACCCCCCGCCGGAGCCTGGGTGGGAAGACGAAGCTCTTACAGAGGTTGCATGGCACACACACCCCCCCCACCCCCCCGCCTTAACCCTGCTAACGCCATGCCTAAACCCCCCCCGGCACGTAACCCCTAACGCATGCCGTGCCCCTCTCTCTTCTCTCCTCCCTCGCCATCTCCCCGCATGGCTTGCCAAAAACCAGGAGAAACCGCAGTAAGGAAGCGCCCGCCGGGATCGTGCTTCGGGGGGGGGGGGTGGTGGGGTGGGGTTGGGGTGTTCCTGGGGATGGGGGTACGTCCCCCCCAGGGCTGGCGATGCCGCGGATGCGTTGCGCCCATCCGGGTTAATCCCCGTCTCTGTGTTTGCGCTGGGAGAAGTTGGGTTTGAGAGGTGTTGGCGGCGCTCGCCGCGGGGCTGCCGCTCTCCCGGGAGCGGAGGGAACGCTTTGCAGACACCCCCGGGGAGCTGCATCCCCCCCCCCCCGCATCGCTCCTGGGCTACTCAGTTTCCTCCCCGGGGCAAGCACCCGGGCATTTTTTTTTTGGGGGTGGGGTGGATGGTGGTTGGGGGGGGACGCTCAGAGGGCAAGCGTTGGTAAAGCTGTGAAAAACGCGGTTGGCTGAAGGATGGCGTTGGAAGAGCCCCCCCGGCCCTGAGCTGCCGGAATAAAGCGGGTTGATAATGCGGGAGCCGGGATAGCCTTGCGGGGTCCCGGACTCGTCCCCGTCGTCCCGTCCGTCGCGTCCCCCCCCCTCCCTCGGGTAAAGCCCTTGTTTTTCCGCTAGTGACGATGACATCGTGTTCGAAGACTTCGCCCGCCAGCGACTCAAAGGCATGAAGGACGACAAGGAGGACGAGGAGGAGCGGACAAACTCCCCGCAGCTCAACGACAGATAAGCGAGCAACCCCCCCACCTCTTCCGCCCCCTCCTCAACGCCTCCCTCCTCCTCATCTCCTCACCCGCCCCCCCCCCCCCCCAGCTCGCCAGAAACACCCGTGCATTAGGCTTCTTCTCTTTTGTA
Organism: Rissa tridactyla; assembly: GCF_028500815.1. Classification (NCBI taxonomy): domain Eukaryota; kingdom Metazoa; phylum Chordata; class Aves; order Charadriiformes; family Laridae; genus Rissa; species Rissa tridactyla. The sequence goes on along the minus strand of NC_071466.1, from coordinate 9,278,297 downwards.
TAATTATTAATTTTGGGGTTCTACCTTGTCCCGGGAGCCTATGGATCGCCCGAGGGCCAGAGGAATTAATAACCTTCCCGCCGTGCCGTGTTGTCACTCTTCATCCAGAGCTGCTGTTTCCCGTGCCGGAGGGGTGCTGGAAAGTTGGGGGGGGGGGGGCAGGTGGGAATTCACCCCTAGGACCCCCCCCCCCCCCCCCCGTAATCCCCCTGCCCCTTTTTCCCCTCCGCCCCCAGAGCCCTTTCTTATGAGCTGCCTCTTTTACGCGTTTTATAGAAGCCCAGTCTCGACACCGGTTTGCTACGGGGAGGGGGGATGCAGGAGAATGGGACTGGGGGTGGCGGGGGGGCCGGGGGGGGGGGGATGTCTTTTCTAGGCAGCCTGCTCATGGGAAAGGGCACCTCGGGTGTCCCCTCCTTTTGTCCCCTCCTGTCTGGCCCCGCTGCATGTGTTTTGCCCCCCCCCCCGCCCCAACCCGGGATGCACGAACCTGGCTTCGATCCTGCCCGAGCCCAGTTGCCCCCCAGTAAAGGCTCGAGCCGGCACTGGGCAAGACGGGTGGGCATCACCCCCCCCCACCCCCCTCCGGCTTTTACCCCCAAATCCTCCTAAATCAGCCAGCCCCGGGGGGGGGGGGTTTATTCTTCATCAGTTTTTACACAGCCCCCCCCCGCCCCCTGCGGGGCAAGCCAGCTCCAAGCCCTGAGTTGCTGGGGCCAGTGACGGACTGGGAGGTGACATGCGGGGACAGGGCTGGCGGTGGCGGGGGGGGGGGGGGGGGTCCCTGGGGGTCCCAGCCAGGTGATGCTGCCTTTTCCATGACAGCAGGGTTGTGGCGTAACGTTTGGTTCCCCGCGGGGTTACACCAGGGATGCTTTGGCCCCCCCAGGAGCTGCAAAGCTCCCCCCAGTTGCTGTTCCTGCCCCCCCCCTGCAATTTGTGCCTACATGGGGTCAAGCACCTCTTCAGGGGGAGGAGAACACGGCGTTTGCCGCCCTGACCAAGTGTTTCACCAGATGCTTGTGCCCCCCCCAACCCCGCCCCGGTTTGCCGGTGCCTGTCCTGGGTGCCCGGGACCCATCCCACCCCCATGGACCACCCCCCCCCACCCCCGCCCCCAACGGGGGCTCGGGTCTCCCACCGTCCCCCATCCCCCCCCCCCGGGGCCGGTCTCACTATTTATTGTGCCGTTGCGGTCAGCGTCGTCATCCGAGAGCGATACGTGGGGACAGCAGTGTGTCCCCCCCTGGAACCGGGGAGGGGGGGGGTGCAGAGCCGAGCCCCCCCCCCCCCCCCCATTATTTTTGGATAAAGCTGATGGGCAGCGTGGTACTTCTTTTTGTAAAGTGGTTCTTCCTTTGTACTGTTCATTGATACCTGCTTCTTTGGTTTCTCCACCGTTAATCCGTGACGTTTCTGTGTTCTGTCAAATAAATTATTCTAGTTTATTAAACTCAGAAAAAAAAAAAAATTAAAATAAAATAAAATAAAAAAAAATAAGAGTCCCAGGACCTGGACGCTTCTGTTGGCTGGGGACAGGGGGAGCCGGCACAGTCCTGGGGGGTTTTCTGCAGCGTGGCACCCGTTGGTGGTGCTGGGGGAGACGGACACGGAGGCTCTCGCTTCCACCCCCCCCCCCCCGTCTCCCCCACTTTGTCCCACCCCAGCAAGTCGAAGGCAAACTCGGGAGAGCAGATTTCCTCCCAGCATCTCGCCCTCCCGCTGCTCCTGCCCCCAAGCTGTGAATTTCCTCGCTCGTTAATTAATTTCGTCATGCAAATAAATCTCCGGCAGCATCCCAGCTCCAGCCCTGCTGTTTCCAGCATCCCTGCCCGGGCTCTGGGACCGTGTCTGCCTCCGCCACCCCTCCAGACGCCCCCCCCAGGACCCTCTTGTCTGGCTGTAGGAGATGGTGGCCATGGCGTCTCCCTGCTCCCTGCCGTGTCCCGGCTTCCAAGCTCACGCAGGCAGTGGGTCAAGGCCACCTTGGCTCCCGTCCTCGGCTCCCACCGAGTGTCCACGTGTGTAGGGGGACTCTGGAAGCTTCAGGCTGCAGCAGAAACCCCGTGAATCGCTGCCCAAATGCCACAGGATTCACATCGAACTCCAAGGCCTTCGACACGGTCCCCCACAACATCCTTCTCTCTAAGCTGGAGAGATACGGATTCGATGGGTGTGGGCTGTTCGGTGGATGTGGAACTGGCTGGCTGGTCGCATCCAGAGGGTGGTGGTCAATGGCTCGATGTCCAGATGGAGATCGGTGACAAGCAGTGTCCCTCAGGGATCCGTACTGGGACCAGTGCTGTTCAACATAGAATCAGAGAATGTGTTGGGTTGGAAGGGACCTCTAAAGGCCATCTAATCCAACCCCCCTGCAGTGAGCAGGGACATCTTCAACTAGACCAGGTTGCTCAGAGCCCCATCAAGCCTGGCCTTGAATGTCTCCAGGGATGGGACCTCCACCACCTCTCTGGGCAACCTGGGCCAGTGTCTCACCACCCTTATTGTAAAGAACTTCATCCTAATGTCTACATAGGCAGTGGGATCGAGTGCACCCTCAGAAAGTTTGCTGATGACACCAAGCCGAGTGGTACACTCAACACGCCAGAGGGACAGGATGTCGGCCAGAGGGACAGGATGTCATCCAGAGGGACCTGGACAAGCTGGAGAGGTGGGCCCGAGCAAACCGTATGGAGTTCAAGAAGGCCAAGTGCAAGGTCCTGCACTTGGGATGGGACAATCCTCATTGTCAATACAGGCTGGGGGATGAGGTGACAGAGAGCAGCCCTGCGGAAAAGGACTTGGGGGTCCTGGTGGGTGAGAAGCTGGACACGAGCCAACAACGTGCGCTTGCAGCCCAGAAGGCAAATCGCATCCTGGGCTGCATCCCCAGCAGCGTGGGCAGCAGGGCGAGGGGGGGGATTCTGCCCCTCTGCTCCGCTCGGGGGAGACCCCCCTGCAGTGCTGCCTCCAGCTCTGGGGCCTCAGCACAGGAGAGACACGGAGCTGTTGGAGCGGGGCCAGAGGAGGCCCCGGAGATGCTGGGAGGGCTGAAACCCCTCTGCTGGGAGGACGGGCTGAGAGAGTTGGGGGGGTTCAGCCTGGAGAAGAGAAGGCTCCACGGAGACCTTGGAGCCCCTGGAAGGAGGCCTACAAGAAAGCTGGGGAGGGGCTGTTTGCAAGGGCATGTAGCGATAGGATGAGGGGCAATGGTTTAAACTAGAGCAGGGCAGGTTTAGATCAGACATTAGGAAGAAGTTCTTCACAATGAGGATGGTGGGACACTGGCCCAGGTTGCCCAGAGAGGTGGTGGAGGCCCCATCCCTGGAGACATTCAAGGCCGGGCTTTGTGAGGCTCTAAGCAACCTGGTCTAGTTGAAGATGTCCTTGCTCACTGCAGGGGGGTGGGACTAGATGGCCTTTAGAGGTCCCTTCCAACCCAACACATTCTATGATTCTATGACCAAGGCAGCTGCGAGCTGCCCCTTGCCACAATGATGCTGTGGAGAAGGAGAGACCGTCCTTAAGCCAGTCCATCTTAGAACCATAGAATTGTCCAAGTTGGAAGGGACCTTTCAGATCATCGAGTCCAACCATCAACCCAACCTGCCAAAAACCACCATTAAACAATATCACTGAGCACCACATCTGCCCAGCTTGGGGGCATCAGCATTTGTCCTGGAGGCAGGAGCCTCATGTTTGAAGGGAGATCCCTCCTCTGTGCATCATCCCTTTCTGCGGCAGCTGCAAGTACTTAATATTTTGGACATCTCCAGCCCACTTGTCAAATCTGGTTCAAACTAGACCAAAAAGGCTTAAGTTATTTTGGGGAAAAAAAAAATAAAGGGAAGTTTAGATGAGTACAAAGTGTGCTGTTGCTCAAGCCCCATTTTTCTAGCAAGCCAAGCAAGTTTGCTTCCCCTGTCCTCTCCGTGCTACCGGCATCGTCGTGACGTAGGACGGGGTCAGGCGTGCTGCTTCTGCTGCTTCTGCTGTCCCCGCAAAGGGGACAGTGAGGAAGATGAAGTCGGGTTGCTGGGAAGGCCACAGTGGTCGTCTCTCCTCCTCAGAGCCCACCTTCTCCAGGGCCAGACCCTCAGCCTGGTGGGTGCTTCCAGCTGGGTGTCGTGGAGGAGCCAAGAGGAGCTGCTGCAGCTGAGCTGGGCACCTCAGTTTGCCAGATCTCCCACTGCCAGGGGTGCTCAAAAATCATAGAATTGTCCAGGTTGGAAGGGACCTTTCAGATCGTCGAGTCCAACCATCAACCCAACACTGACAAACCCACCACTAACCCATGTCCCTCAGCACCACGTCTGCCCAGCTTTTAAATCCCTCCAGGGATGGCGACTCCAACACTGCCCTGGGCAGCCTGGTCCAATGCTTGACAACCCTTTCAGGCAAGAAGTTTTTCCTCATATCCATCCTGGTAAGGAGGACCAGGCCTTCCTGCATGAGCTTCTCCTGGGCTCAAACAGGCTTTTTTCCTCACTGGTACAGCAACTGCCGCTGCTGGTGGTGACACAGACGTGTGGCTTTGGTAGGTGACAAAGCAGCAAACTGCTTTAATTGTTCAGCCTGGAGAAGAGAAGGCTCCACGGAGACCTTGGAGCCCCTTCCAGTCCCTCAAGGGGCTCCAGGAAAGCTGGGGAGGGACTCTGGATGAGGGAGGGGAGCCATGGGACGAGGGGGAAGGGGTTTCCACTGCAAGAGGGGAGATTGAGCTGAGATCTCGGGCAGAAATTCTTGGCTGTGAGGGCGGTGAGCCCCTGGCCCAGGTTGCCCAGAGAAGCTGTGGCTGCCCCATCCCTGGAGGGGTTCAAGGCCAGGTTGGCCGGGGCTTGGAGCAAGCTGGGCTGGTGGGAGGTGTCCCTGCCCCAGGGTGGCACTGGATGATCTTTAAGGTCCCTCCCCGCCTAAACCACTCCATGATTCCATAATCAAAGCCCCCCAGCCTCAGTCAGGATGCGCTCCCCACATTTCCAACGCTGTCACATAGGCAAGGGACAGCTTTGGGTGTGGAGGAGAAGAGCTTGTCCTGGGAGGACACCTGTGGGGTGAGCGGCGGGGAGCTTCCCTGTGTTATCGTTATCCCGCGGATACAGGTTTCAGCCTTAGCAGCCGCAGGCAACCAGCGGTTGCCATGACACAGCGCGGTTGGGAACACGGCATCCCCAGCCGCTTCCAGCTCCGGCCTCCCCCAGTGCAACCTTCACCCCAAGTCACCCCATCTCACCTGTCCTCAACCCACCTCTCACCCACAGAAAAGCGGGGAGCCCCTCCCCCCCGAGGGAAGCAGAACAGCGGTTCCTGACCTCAGAAATAAGTGCGAAAAGGCATTTAGAAGCAGGAGGAGACGGTGAAGGCTGGGTGCCGGGACACGGAGCAGAGGGGACACATCCTGGTGAGGTCCTGGGCAAACATTTGCCCTGCAAGATCCAGTCTGGCTGCTCCAGCACCAGCAACACTCAGTGCCAGAGCAAGCCGGGGGGCTCCCTTTTTGCAGGGTGAGCACCCCCTGCCCGCATCCCTCCCCTGCCCTGGCTCTAGACTCCCTCCCCAGTTCCTCGGTGAAAAACGCTGGTTTTCACATCGGGGATAAGGAGCAGACAGGTTTCCCATCCACCCGCCCCCCCCTCCCGAGTAACACCTTGGTAACAGCGTAGGTGTTGCAAGAGTCATCGCTGGGCTTCTTCAGGCCCGGGAAATCACATTAGCTCGATCAAATTTAAACTTTACGTTGGTGGGAAAAGAGCCAAAAAGATCCCAAGGCCTTTTCTTAGCCTGGGTGCCCTCCCGTTCCGCAGGGGGGAAGGCAAAAGCTTGCAGTGGGCCAGGGCCGAAAAGGTCGCTCCTGTTGCTTTTGCAGGCTGCGTTTGCGCTGCCACTTCCTGAGCGGAGGCCACCACTTGTGACACACGCACGTGACGAAATGCCAACACCCCACGGGGCTGTATAACCTTCCTCCCCCGCCCCCCCAGTGCTTCGGGACCGAAAAAAAACAGCGGGTTAAATATGCCACAGAACAGCCCATTTCCTCAAACCGTACTCACGGGGTGGTTTTTTTTTTTTTTTTTGGCTGTTTTCTTCTGAAAAATACGGTGCAGACAGGACATGGGTCTACGATAAAATGATGGCAGGATGTTTTCTGCTGGCGGCCACTACTGCCCAGCCACAGCTATCATTTGAAGGCTGGTAGGCAGGAGAGCAAGTAACACCATCAAACTTTTTTTACTATATTAAAATAGCACTCTTTACAGTTGGCTCTGCTCGCTACAACGGTCTCCAAACGGTATCTGCACGCAAACAGACACCTCGCAGCCTACGCAAACTCAAAGACAGACAGGAAACGCGCCACATCGCACTGAAAGCACAATCTACCCACAGTTCCCACCAGGCTGAACCCAGTCCCAAACGTGCAGGGAACCGTCGCTTGCTGCCGACAATAAAGTTCTCGGCTTCTGTGGATGCCACGTGTGCGCCGTGACCAAGGGAGGGCCTCCACCGCTGTCCGATCCGCCGAACGCGTGGCCTTTGTGAACAAAGATGGGCTCTGCTTCCCTGCCAGAGCCATCCCAGCTCTGCACGTCATACACATGCACGGTCCCATCAAAACCTTGAATAAAAGGGAATTAAGAGAGACGGCAGAACTAAATTGCTTTGCTCTAGTCCTACTGGGCTCGCGCTCACCTCCCAGCAGGGCTGCTGAGACAGAAATGAGGACAAAGACACAGAGTGACAACCCGTGACAGCAGAGCTTCCAAGTCTCCCAGGAGCTTGTCTCAAGCTGCCGGGGAGAACACAGGCCAGATCCAAAAAGCTTGCAGATTCACTGGTCTGAATTTGCGATGCCCTGGGCCAAGAGTTGGTCTTATCAGCGCAGTTTTCCCCGCGGCCAGGTTGTCACACTGGCACTACCAGGATAGTGCTTGGGGTCTTTGTTCTCCCAGGAGGGAAGCAAGGGTCCCCCAGAACCCATCCAGGCCCGTTGTGTAGTTATTGGAGAAAGGCAACTGCAGAGAACAATTAGCTCGCTTCTCTGCTGGCTCCAGGAGGAGCTCTGAACAACCACCTCCTAACCCGGGTGTTTAAAGTAAGGTGGGGTGAACTGGACGTCCGTAGAAATAAAGCTCAAAAAAACATCCAGAAAAGGAGATCTCTACCCAAAGCACATACCTGAAACAGCAAGGCAGCTTTCCAGAGCGGGAGCCCAGGAGACGCACAGGAACTCCGCACCCGAGCTGGGAGAGGGCACCCTGCACTTCGCTGAGGCCAAGGACTCGGAGATTTTCCTTACGTCTGTGAGGGTGAGGTGCCCTCCGCTCGAGAGGCGAGCTACGGGCCGGGAGCTTGAGTCAGAGCCTTGAGGTCCGCGCCCGACGCCCATGCACCACCGCTCGCCACACGGCGCCGAGGGGACGGACACAGCCTCCAAGGGACTCTGCGGCTGCCGAATGTCAGCCAGGCACAGCTGGCCCTTGGCAGAGCAGAGGAGCAACGTGTTGCAATCCAGGAACGCCAGGCCGCTGAGCTCCTCGCTGTTTCTGGCGGCTGGAAAAGAGACAGGCAGATCTTAGATGACTCGAGGAGCATTTGCGTGGTTTTTCTGCTGCAATCTTGACCGAGAAAGCAGATTTCCAGCCTTGTCCCTGCAAGTGGCTTTCAAGCAATGTTCTTCAAGAGAGCCAGCAGCAGAGAGTGACGGCCTGCTCGGGAATTGTCTCTGCGCAGGATCCATGTGGAGCTGGCACAGTCTGTAACCCTCAAAAGCAGATGTTAACACCCAGGCAGAGGAGACAGGAGGCCCAGGACTAACATGAGCTCTGTTCGAGCTCCCACGGGGGACCCAACATGGACCAAAGCTCTAAGAGCGAATGCCTCCAGCACTGCCCCTCGCCAGCGGGAGCCACGTGAGTCCCTGTGGCACAGGGACACAGCAGAGCAGTGACAAATAGACCTTCTTTTTGCTCAGCACACTGTGTTATAGCCACTGGACACATATGCACACATTTTCCTCACCAGGGGGTGAGGTGCGTGGACTGAGTCTTACTGGGTTGGTGAAGGCAGATGGTCTCCAGGACCCCCAACAAACCAGACCTGGATTCACCACCTTGCGTTAAGGCATGGCTGGTTTAACGGGGCTGGTGTGATCCTCCTCCCATCCGCACAGACAGATCGCAGAGTAACACAGAGCTCGCTCAGAAGTTGATGCCGATTTCAATGACCTCAAGAGATGTGACTCTGCGGCCAGGTCCTCCCTCATTTGGGACAAGACACACAGCAGCCCTCTGCTAACCCAATTCTTTGCTCTGAAACCACCTATGGCGCTCTTGTAGGGCACAGATCACACAGAATCACAGACTGGCAGGGGTGGGAAGGGACCTCTGGAGATCACCTAGTCCAACCCCCTGACAGAGCAGGGGCACCCAGAGCAGGTGGCACAGGAACGCGTCCAGGCGGGTTTGGAATGTCTCCAGAGACGGAGACTCCACCACCTCTCTGGGCAGCCTGTTCCAGGGCTCTGCCACCCTCACAGGAAAGAAGTTCCTCCTCATGTTTAGGTGCAACTTCCTATGCTCAAGTTTGTGCCCGTTACCTCTTGTCCTGTCACTGGGCACCACCGAAAAGAGCCTGGCCCCATCCTCCTGACACCCACCCTTTCAGTATTTATAAGTGTTGATAAGATCCCCCCTCAGTCGTCTTTTTTCCAGACTGAAGAGACCCAAGTCCCTCAGCCTTTCTTCATCAGAGAGGTGTTCCAGTCCCCTCATCACCCTGGTAGCCCTTTGCTGTCCCCGCTCCATCAGTTCCCTGTCCTTCTGGAACTGGGGAACCCAGAACTGGACCCAGTGCTCCAGCTGTGGCCTCCCCAGGGCAGAGCAGAGGGTGAGGATGACCTCCCTCCACCTGCTGGCCACAAGCAGATCTGGGGCAGAAGCCTGAGAAATCGCTGTCATGGGAGTAATGAGAAGCTGGAGATGGACCAAAGCACTGTAACCTCTTTCCTCGAGACAATGTACTTTCTGCAAATATCTTTCCGCCCTTTCGCACACGTCTGGAAGTACCCACCCACTGCAACGTTTGCCACTTGAGCAGTTACTTTTGCTTTACCCAAATCCCAGCTTCCCAAAAATCACTCATTAGATTTGGTTTGAATACCTGCCGTGTAGATATTTTTCCTGGATTCAACCTCTGTAATTTGGACGCTGTTGAGTCTTGAGCCGTGAAGGACCCATGGGGCTCTGGCCGAAATGGTTGCAATTTTAGCCCAAGGTTGCCCGGTGTCATTTTCTGTAGGTATGGCACTTACGGGTTTAATAACATCTATTTGAAAGAGATGTAAGCAGTTGTAAAACACATCAGGAGTCAAGTAATCCACAAGATTAAGCTGTTTCACAGCCTCATAAAGCTAAAAGTGACCTACTAAACGACTAAGAAATCTCATTATGACTAACCCCCTCTCCAGAATAAAACCACTCTTTCCCACACATCCAGTAAGGGCTGACAACAAGCCGTTTAAAAATCTCGCAAAATGCGGGGAAAGACGTGAATCGAGATGTTTATTTTCAATGACGAAGAAAACGACTAACGTTTTGCACTTCCTTTCTGGCGGTTTCCAAGTATTTCACAAGAGGAGACAAGGCAATGGCGATCCTTTTCTAGAAGCAGGCAGACACAGGCTTGGAGAACTGAGGTGCTTCATGGTATTATTTACCCTGTAATTCTATGATTCTATATCCTGAAAGGTGATGTATGGCGCTTTTTATTTCTAACCCTCAGAGTTAGGTAGGGAACATTGTGCCAACTCTGATTAGGGTTTTTGTTTGTATGAGTAAGAGCTCGCAAATAAAGCCACCGTGACAGGCTTAAACCTACTAAATCCCTTATGAGGTTTGTGCCGTTTCTTTCCAAGCCACCGGAACTGGCGCAAACGCTTGTCTCGTGCCCTTCTCCAGCCCCTGCCACAGAAGGGCAGTCGCTCAGGACTTCACTGAGTGCGACTGGCACTCCTCTCCTCATTTTACACCCAGGAAGAAGAGGAAGCTAGAGATGTTTGACGCAAGAACTACACTGAGAAACTACTCAAGCTCAGAAACATCTTCCCTTACCAGAGTCCTCTGCTGACACCTGCCAGACCTGGAGGGAGCTGTCTGGTGGGCCACTTGTCACCAGCAAGCTGAGGAAACAAAAAGAATCCCACAAAACTCTTCAGGAGCAGAGAACGGCTCTTTTTTCCCCCCAGGCTGGGACAAATGGGTCTGCCACCCCTCCTGTGCTCAGGAGCTCCTGCCTCTGCTCAGAGCAGAGAAGGGGACAGAAGGACCATAATGCCAGAACTCCTCATGCCAGGGTGCTCTACTCAGCCCAAGCAAACACAGTCCCAGGCAACGGCATTTCGTTAGCACATTTTCCAAAAGCGCTAGACTAAGAACGGTGCGAAGAGCCCCAAAGTAGCAATGGGGGCTTGTGTAGGAGGAGAGAACTGAACAAGTGAAATGAATCAGCCAGAGGGAAGCGTGTTTGCTTGGTCTACAATCCACAGCAGGAAAAAACCAAACCTTTGGAACCTGCATACACAGGGACTTAAAGAGCAGTGGCAGCATCCTGCTCTGCCCGCTGAGCGCCTCCACGCTTGCGCCAAATGCAAAAGGAGGGGACGGCAATGGCAGAGCACGGAAGCTGTACAGGTCCTCGTTGCTCAGAAGTGGGGCAGGGAGGAATCCCCGGTGAGCCAGCATCAATGTCAGCAGCCCCTGCGGCTCACTTCTGGAAGAAGCTGAGGATTCAAGTTATCCAGCAGCAGTTTCCGTTTCTCTGCCAGCTGCCTCACAAGACACGTCACTGCAGCTTTCTGTACCATGGCACCGGGGTGCACTCCATTTTGCCGAGCACCCCGACAGACGGCTCCTCTCCAAACACCACGACAGGGTTCTGGGAGGACCATTACATGTCACTGGCCAGCAAGTCCCTACTCAGGCTCACACTGCACTCAGAGCTGGCAGGACTGACCAGTTGGGTTGGGAAGCAAGCAAGGAAAAGGAGCTCTCTCTCAGTGGACAAGTCCCCTCTCCATCTCCAGTACGCCCTGGAAGTCTACGGCCATACCTGGTGTCCGGCACATATTTCAGGCTGTACACTGGGCGGTTTGAAAATCCACCACATTCCACCTTGAAATCTCTCTCTGGACACAGGCCCTGTAAATCAGAGGCAAAGTCATTTCTTCATACGTAACGGTGCAGAACTTGGTGTGGTCAGTTATCAGAAAAAAAAAAAAAAAAAAAAAAGAGACAAGAAAAAAAGAGACTCTGGGTAAAGCTCTTGCCTGTCCAGTAATGCCTGTTTCAACAGGAGCTACAGGAATGAGGGATCTCAAAATAGTTAGAGGAAAAAAATATGGAGAAAGCTCCTGCCAAGGGTTCTGCATGGGTTCGTTGCCATCCATACAGGTCTGGCTCACAACCTTTCTCCTTACCCAGTGCCCAAACACCACCTTCTATTTCAGACGTCACTCTAAAGGTCACTAGGTGACTACTAGTGACCTTTAGAGGTCACTACTTTAGAGGTCACCCACCCAAGGGCCAACCTCACTGTTCAGCAACGTGGTGCCCCAGGCTCGGGCATCTCAGCAAGTCCCTTCTTCATTTGCTTTGGTGTCCACATCTGAAAAGTTGTGGCTGGCCCATCCCTGGAGGTGTTCAAGGCCAGGCTGGATGGGGCTTTGAGCAACCTGGTCTAGCGGGAGGTGTCCCTGCCCAGGGCAGGGGGGTTGGAACTAGCTGATCTCTAATGTCCCTTCTAACCTGAACCGTTCTGGGATTTTATGATCTGTCCTATCTCCCCACCAAACGCTTTCACTCACACATCTGGAGATGAAGTTTTCACAGCACAAGCTGCCCGCAGAGCTGCAGGATTACATGACTGGTGTGCCAACCTGCGCTACCTCAAAAGGACAGCACCTGGGTGACTTAGGTGCTTTACCTTTCAACCAAAGCTGCTCAAGACCCAGCCAAGTCCTTGTCAGAGCAACAGAGACCAGGCAGCAGCTTGTGAAGCCCAGCAGAGCACAGCCTGGCCTCTGAAAACACCAGGTGAAGGAGGACAGAGAGACCTGGTGCCATCCTGGCTGCTACACCCACCTGGGTCTCCTTCACCTGCAGCGATGGTGGCGGGAGCAGCTGCAGGATCTCGTTCCCACCGGACTGTCCATACCCGGCTACACAGACACCTTGGAGGTGGGGATGAAGAACCAGGGACATGGTGAGGGATGCCCCCACCCCCTTGCCTGGCCCACCGCTCCCTGAGCCAGACCGCTGGGTCATAGTACGGTCCACCCTGAACCCTGGACCCAGAGCTCCAGCCCAGTCTGAACCCTGGTACAGTCCCAGCCACTTGGCCCCACTCCTGGGGTCCTCACCCTACACCTTGGCCTCCCCTCTGGTGTCCCAGCCCAACCCTGTGGTCCCTCCTTCTCCCCTCTCCGTGGCCCCAGCCTGGCCCCATGGCCATTTTCCAATGCTATTTAATATCTTCATAAGTGAGTTGGGTGATGGGATCAAGGGTACCCTGATGGAAGTTTGCTGATGACACCAAACTGAGTGGGGAAGAGGACATTTGGGAAGGGAGAGCCACCCTGCAGGAAGGTCTGGATCAGCTGGAAGAGTGGGCTGACAAGAGCTTGATGAAGTTCAACACGGACAAGTGTACGGTCTTGCACGTGGGAAACCATAATCCCGGAGTGCAGCACAGGCTGGGATCTACCTGGCTGGGAAGCAGCTCTGTGGGAAAGGACGTGGGGGTCCTGGTAGACAACAAGCTCAATATGACTGAGCAGTGGAGCTGCTGTGGCAAATAAAGCTAATGGGATGCTGGGCTGCATCACCCAGGGCATCACCAGCAGAGATAAAGAAGTCATTATCCCACTCTGCTCAGTGCTTGTCAGGCCACACCTGGAATACGGTGTGTAGTTTTGTTCACTGCTATGCAAAAAAGATGTAGGGAGGCTGGAAAGAGTCCAGAGAAGGGCCACCAAAATGATCAAAGGATGGGGAAGGTTTCTCGTCTCCAGGCTGAACCTGCCCCAACTATCTCAGCCTGTCCTCACAGCTGAGGGGCTCCAGCCCTCCCAGCATCTCCGGGGCCTCCTCTGGCCCCGCTCCAACAGGTCCATGTACTTCTTGTGCTGAGGCCCCAGAGCTGGACCAGAAAATCTCCCCAGGAAAGCGGTGGATTCCCCATCACTGGACACTTTTTAAGATTCAGCTGGACAGGGTGCTGGGGCCCCCTTGTCTAGACCGTGCTTGTGCCAAGGAAGGTTGGACTAGATGATCTTTGAGGTCCTTTCCAACGTGGGATTCTGTGATGACCAGAAGATGCTCAGAAGCCTGGAGCCCCTCTGCTGTGAGGACAGGCTGACAGAGTTGGGGGGGTTCAGCCTGGAGAAGAGAAGGCTCCACGGAGACCTTGGAGCCCCTTCCAGTCCCTCAAGGGGCTCCAGGAAAGCTGGGGAGGGACTCTGGATGAGGGAGGGGAGCCATGGGACGAGGGGGAAGGGGTTTCCGCTGCAAGAGGGGAGATTGAGCTGAGATCTCGGGCAGAAATTCTTGGCTGTGAGGGCGGTGAGCCCCTGGCCCAGGTTGCCCAGAGAAGCTGTGGCTGCCCCATCCCTGGAGGGGTTCAAGGCCAGGTTGGCCGGGGCTTGGAGTGACCTGGGCTGGTGGGAGGTGTCCCTGCCCAGGGCAGGGGGTGGCACTGGGTGGGCTTTAAGGACCCTTCCCACCCAAACCATTCCGTGATCCTATGATTCTATGATTCCCTACCCCCGTGGCCCCATCCCAGTCCCCTGACCCCCTTCTTTTCCCGGGGACCCCGGCCCACTCACCCTAATCTCCCCCGGGGAGCCACGGGTCCAGACCCTCCCCCCCTCACCACCCCCCGGCCTGGCCTCTCCCCCTCCGCCCCTCACTCACGGTTTCCCCGGGCCCATTCGATCAGGCGGGTGGGCGCTTGGAGCTCGAAGGTGTGCAGGTCCCCGTACCTGCGGGGAGAAGGAGGAGAGGTTGGCGGGGCCAGGGGCGGGGAGCGGGGCCGCGGGGGAGAGCGGGGCCGCGGGGGAGAGCGGGGCCACGTCTCCCTCACAGGCGCAGGGACTGCAGCAGCCATTCGTCCGCCTCCTCCTCCCCGGCGCCCACCGCCTCCATGGCAACGCCCGGCGCGTCGTCTGACGTCAGGCGGCGGCGCGCAGCAGTGACGCAGCTGCCGCCGCGCCTCGGGGCGGCTCCCAAGCGGCGGCGGGCGGTTGGAACCGGTCGAAACCGGTCGGGGGCGGCGACGCTGAGGGGAGCGCGGGCCGCGGCCGCCTCCCTGAGGGAAAGGGCGGCGGAGCGCGGGGTGAACGGCCTTATTGCCGTTGTTATGTAAACAGTCCGAACGGTAAAATGGAGGTAACATGGAGGACATGGTCACGGGCAGATGTTTATAAGCCAGGGAATAATCCTGGAATCACGGAATGGTTTAGGCTGGAAGGGACCTTGAAGACCACCCATTTCCACTCCCCTGCCCTGGGCAGGGACGCCTCCCACCAGCCCAGCTTGCTCCAAGCCCCGGCCAACCTGGCCTTGAACCCCTCCAGGGATGGGGCAGCCACAGCTTCTCTGGGCAACCTGGGCCAGGGGCTCACCGCCCTCACAGCCAAGAATTTCTGCCTGAGATCCAATCTAAATCTCCCTTCTTTCAGTTTGAGGCTGTTACCCCGTGTCCTATCATTACACTCCCTGATCCAGAGTCCCTCCCCAGCTTTCCTGGAGCCCCTTGAGGGACTTGAAGGGGCTCCAAGGTCTCCGCGGAGCCTTCTCTTCTCCAGGCTGAACCCCCCCAGCTCTCTCAGCCTGTCCTCACAGCAGAGGGGCTCCAGGCTTCTGAGCATCTTCTGGTCATCACAGAATCCCACGTTGGAAGGGACCTCAAAGATCATCTGGGGCGTTAGAAGCAGGGCTCAGGTGTGCAGAAGGGTTGGGAGAGATGCTCAGAAGAGGCACGGTGTTTTCAGATGGCATTTGTGGGAACAGGCAGGAAGAGAGTTTGCCACCGTTTACGTTTTGTCCCTCTGATGGCCGGCCAGCGTGATGCATCCTCCTTCCTTTTGTAGAAATCTCGGTAAATAAGCCCGCTACTTTCATTCTTCATCTTCAGCCGGAGGACCTGCATTAGATTTCAGCTGCAAGAGGGTCCTCCAAGTCAAAATCTGATGCATTTCCAATTAATGTGTTTGAACCGCCAGCTGCATGGGACCTTTCACCCATCCCTCTTTATTTGCCTTTATTTTGAGCCTGAATGCCTTGCTTTGAATGTCAGTCACCAGGAACATCCAGCTACCTCCAGGAGAGGGGCTGGGGCTGGCTCCCCTCCGCAGTGGCCTCCTCGTCCCATGCCATATGCAAAATGCTGATGTGTTTGCACCCGGTGCGACATTCCCATCTGAAGGTGACGTTAAGTAGGAGCAAGGGACAAAGAGAAGAGAGAAACACCAAGATAAGGCTGCCGTCGCGGGGAGCTGGGGTAGCAGAGGCAGCCGCTGTCTCATCCCTGTGCCTCTGAAAACCTCCCCCAGGCCCTTTTGTGAGCCACACAGAAAAGTAAAAACGGAAATACGTAATCAAGGCACCTGGGTTAAATTCCAATGAATGTGGATGTTGGCTTTTCTACTACTTGGATTCACCGGGTAGAGAAGACCGTAAGCTTCTCCCCAGCATCACCCAGGTTTTAATGCCATTCGCATGAAGTGCTTCACGATCTCAAATAAACTCCCAAAGTGAAGTCCACTTTTTGCTGGTCTGCCGGGTAAAATTGGACCTCACCTAGTGAAAAACAAACGTTGGACCCTTCTTGGCTCCTTTCTGCAAATACGAGGATTTCAAGAGTGCTAATAGCTCGGCTCATGTTCAAGCTCAATATTCCAGCGAGGACAGGTCTGAACACAAGCGCGGGGTCCCCTCGGCACGGGGGAGCGGCGGTGGCTGCGTGTGCCGTCCCGGTGACACCAGCAAGCGTGACAGCGGCTGCGCTGTCATCCCATCGACCCTCCGTCCCCGTTTTTCCCTGTGGCTCATCCCGCCTGTTGCAGCCGATGCAGAAGCTCCTCCTGGGTCAGTCGTTTCAGCTGCCCTTGGCAGCATCAACCTGTTCCCCAAAATCCCTTTTTCACAATGCAAAACATATTAGAAATCCAAAGAAACCTGATAGACAGTAGCCTTTACAACATTTCATCGATAAAAATCCTTGGACTGCTTTGACACGAAATTATGGTTAGCATGCGTTTTCCTAACTCTACCTGAAACAGTGTAGGCCATTAACTTATAATTCGAAAGTCTTAAGTAGACCAAAGTCTTTTTAAAGACTTAGCGAAGTCATTTTACATACGAGACAGGACATGGAGCAGTAAGATGATAACAATGAGGTGGTCTTTTTAGAAAACATGTTTTCCGGTGGCCACGATACAAAGTGGCAGAGGATGTTTCCTTCCTAAAGAAATCTGTCTGCAAGGAGCTGTCTGGAGATCCTAATTCTGGAAATAATGAACTTGGAGAGCCTCAGCTGACGATCAGCCTGGACTCGAGCTCGTTTACCCTTCTGTTATGGTCACATCAGCTTTAATGGTGCAAAAAGCCATTAACCCTCTGTACTTTCAGTTTTATGGTAAACCCCACAAGAATGTTATTCTACACCAATATTTTGAGGAACGAGCGCGCAGCATGCTGCTTAGGCACCGTCATTGTTTGAAAACGAGATGATTTTATGAGAGATGGATTGAGGCACTGGCTCCCAGACACAAATGGGTCCCACAAAGCTCAATAATCGGTCAATAGCTGGTGAAAACTGCCTTATAAAGAGAGCTCTCAGCTTGAAGCTGGAGGATAAGGGTGCAGCAGTGGCAGCTCATGGCATATCTGGAAGATTGGCAGTAACCCAGGGAGACTGGGAGCTCTCATTAAGAAATACTTTTGTCTTTTAACTTATAATATCTACTTTAGATTTGTATATATTTCTGGTTACTTTCATGTCGTGATACAGGTTTCTAACGTTTTGTCTTTAGTAGAGCTTCAAGACGTCAAATGGACTTGCATTTTAAAGTAGGATGCAGATTTGCAACACAAACTATACTTTCATGCTCACCTCTCCCGGAATCCCCCCCCTTCAAAAAGCAATAGCTTAGTGCTGCTGTAAATTGCCTTTAAAATCCATAAAAACATAAAAATCCAGGTTCAAGGAAGGAAACCAAAAGCACTATGTAGCCCTTCAGAAATAAAACCATATCTAAGTGTATGAAATTAAGTCAAAAAGGTGCCAATGCTCATGAAATTGGCTTGAAGTCATTTGGTCTAAAAACCAACAGTAGCTCAGGATTTTTGTTTTCTTTCCGGAATATAAAGTTTTAGGGTTTGTGCTTTTAAAGCTTGATGATACAAACAGAGGGCTTGCTTTGGATTTAGAACAGCTTTGAAAAGCGATGTTGCAGGGTAAACAGCTCAGGACGTCTCAAGCATTGGGGAGGTGGTGCTTTAGGAAAGGACTAAATCCTGCAAGGCTGCAGGTGGAGCTGTGTGGGGGGAGAGCAGAGGCGCCAGCGCAAACGGGATGGGCAGAATAGAATAGAATAGAATAGAATAGAATAGAATGTTTTATATTGCCTGCTCCCTTTGTTCATGCCTAGTGTAAGTCTAGCTCTGTATTACTTTTCTCTTCTGATTTTAATGGGAGATGTGCCAAGCCAGGCTTTGCTTTGGGTGGCGTTTTGAATTTCTAGCTGCGCTGAGCTTCCCCCATCCCCTTCCCTCTGCGTCACGCACTGCACACCTCGCCCAGCTGCCGGCACAGGAGAGCGTGTGGGACTCTGGTCCGCAAAGAAAAGTATTTCTCAACAGAATAAGGATTCCAGGCATCTCTCGAGGTAGCCAAAGGCCTCTGCCGGGTTTAGAAGGCATTTGCTTTCAGCGTGCACAGAGGGAGACAGCTGCTTTCCTGAGGTTTTGATCACCTGAGTAAAGCACAAGAGAAAGCAAAGCATTCTTGTCCCCATTTACGGGTGAAAAACTCAAAAAGGAGAGGCTGAAGGACAAGTGGGGCCATTTCAGGAGGCAAGGATCCAGCAGCCCCAGACACTGGGTGCTGGTGGAGTCTGTTCTCCTGGGGCAGCCCATGGCGGGGGGCTGCTGAAGAGCAAACCCAACGACCACCACAGAGCAAATCCCCATGACCTGTAGATAAAGGTAATGAGGATAACTTCAGTGATGACATTTTTCTTTTCTTTTTTTTCTTTTTTTTTTCTGCTATATGTGGGTTTATTCCTTTTGATGCCTTGCAGCTCAGTCTTTCCTTTGCTGTTATTTTTGGTCTTCACTTTTCTTCACTTTTCCTGTCATGCCCCAGATGTTGGTTTCAAGTACCCCATAGGCCCCCCAGATTTTTGTCACCCGGTTCCTCTTCAAGCCTCTGCAATGCCCAGCCCGGCTGCCCATTGCAGCCGGGGCTCATGGTGGGGTTTCACTAGCCATTCCCTGTCAGTCGTGGCCAGAGAGCTGGCTGCTGCGCAAGGACCTTTGACGATGAACTGCTGGCACATCCATGTCTGATGGCTGGCTCCGCGGTTCTCCCTCTTCTCGCTGCCCCGATGCGCTGCCTCCCGCTTCCCTCCGCTCCTGCGCCATGCTGCTGCCTTTCTGCAGAGCAGAGACACTTGTCTGTTGGCTTTTATTGCTCAGTAACTGGCCTGTTCGCCTCCTCACCCAGAGCCCTTCATCTAGAGCAATAACCCTCTGTGTCTGCTGAGCCCTGTGGGCCATCCCCACGGCTACGGCCGTGCCCAGCAAACCTCTGGGGCTGTGGGAGGCAGCCGGGAGCCCTGAGCCAGCTTCTCCACATCTGTCTGCCCCACCACTGTGCCGGAACCCGTGTCCCACCACTTGTGGCTTTTCTGCTCCTGCTCCATCACGCGCCTCAGGGACGCGGGTCGCCCCTTCCCTTTGGGACGGCTGCCCGGCAGGGTGCTGGGCAGTTCTGTGGATTCTCTGGATTATGTTACCAGTTCGTTCATCACAGCTCATGAGGGTTTTCTCTGTTCTGCCTGTCCAGGTCCCGCCATCTCGAGAGAAATGGTTGAAAGTCTGCTCTGCTTCCCCTGCTATTTGCTCCTCCATCACAAGGTCCTTTCCTTGAGTTTGCTGCACTTCAGATGGAGCATCAGCAGCAAGCCGCTGTCAGAGGCCTCAGGTTGCCCTGAGTGCTCTTCTCCAGGCTGGTGGGGCCATGACTGATCCCCCAGTACCTTCTCGCTGCCATGCCAGGACTCTTGCCCCAATGTCTTTTGCTGCCACGCCGTGACTCCTGCCTTGATACCGGCTGCCTGCCATGCAGTGATTCCTGCCCTGGTACCTCCTCACCGCCATGCTGTGATTCCTGCCCCAATGTCTGCTGGCTGCCACGCCATGACTCCTGCCCTGGTACATCCTTGCTGCCACGCCGTGACTCCTGCTGTGGTACCTTCACACTGCCACACCGTGACTCCTGCTGTGGCACCATCATACTGCCACACCATGACTCCTGCCCTGGTACTGTCTCGCTGCCATGCCGTGATGCCTGCGTTGTTCGCTGACTCATTATTTCAGGGCACTTATCTGAAATTTCCTTTTCTGCTCCTTTTACCGATCTCTTTTCTGTATCGATGTTGCTCTGAGATTTTTGAGCAGGGGACTTCAGTATTTCTGCCAGAGCCTTCTGGCTCCAAACTTGACTGGTTTGCTGGCTTCTGTTGGTTACTTTTCTGTTTGTTCTCTGGCTGATCCAGATGACCCCCTCCTCGGGGCTGTAGGCTGCCCTCTGCGCTAGCTCTGCTCGGACCCTGCAGTCCATGCTGAGCTGGGACTCCTGCCGCTGGTGATGCCAGTTGCTCTGCCATGGCTCGTCCCCCAGGAAGGAGTCTGGCTCCAGGGACCACCAGCTGCCCCGCTGGAGACCTGCTGCCGGCTGTGACAGGAGTCCTGCCTTAGAGATAACACTCACGGCGCTGCTGGGCTGCTGAACCGTGCCACCCATCTTAGTGCGTGAACCTCTGCTCCCCTGGGTTTCTTCTGCCTCCGGTTCTCGGGCATCACCTGCTGGTTCTGGTCCCATGAGGTGTTGGCTGCTGCGCTGGTGCTCTTGTCCCCATGTCTGCTGGCTGCTGCTCGGCGATGCCTGCCCCTCTGCTGTAGCCATTTCAGGAAGCATAGCTGAAATTTCCTCTTCCATCCTGTTCACTAGTTTATTCTTTGTATTGATGCCGATGCAGGGGACTTCGAGCTTTCTTCCAGAGCCGTCTTGCTCCAAACATGGCTCCATCGGTGGCTCCTTGCTGGCCTGAGGGCTGATGCGGGCAGGACGGGGTCCCTCGTGTCCCCGAGGGTCTCCGGGTCAGGGAGCTCCGGCTGCTCAGGCCCTCTCCCCCCAGCAAGTCTCTGCCTGGGGCACGGCGGCCGACATCTCCCCACGGCAGGGGCTCTCCAGGCAGCTGGTGGTGGTGTGAGGTAGGGTGGTGGTGCTGGTGTGGGGCAGGAGGGTTCCTCTGCCCACCCCTGCCCTCTGGAAGCCCCCACCACTGGGAGGTCACCAACCAGACCCACTGTTGCCTGGCGTGTGTGCCCCCCAGCCCCACGGCTACCCCCAGACTGTGCCCACAGCCCCGCAGCAGCCCCTGCTGGTCCCCCCTACGCTGCCCCATCCCACACCACCGCCACCGCCCAGCCTGCCATCCCCATCCCACACCACCCCTTGCTGCCCCACAGCTGCCATCCCCATCCGCATTCCACAGCCTGCCCCTGGTTGGGCACCCACGCTATCCTCCATGCCCTGTCCTCCTTCCCCAGATTGTCCCCCCCATTGCCCCCAGCCTTTCCCAGTGGTCCTCCCCACAAGCCGTTCCTTGCATGCTGCATTCCCAAAACCTGCGTTAATAACCTGTCTTTTTTTTTTTTTCATTTATGTTTCATTGCAAAATTAATTCAGGTTTTAAAAACCTTTAGCTCGTCGCCTGGCTTGTTTGTTTTGCCCGGTTTATTCTGGAGAAACGTCTGCTTTAGGGTATTTTGGCAGAGATGGCTTCTGACAATCTGCAGCTGACACGGAAACTGTAACTCATGAGCCAATACAATCTTGCACCCTTACGTGCATAATTAAAAAAAAATAATATTAAGAACCCTGTGGCTGCCTACAAAGATGTAGATCAACTGTGTGCCTCATTTAGTGCTGTGCGTACAGCTGAAAATCCCTTTTTAATTTGCTCTGTCACAGTTAAATTTTACTGCTCATACCGCATATCACATCTTTTGTGGCAGTAAGACAAAAAAATAGTTTGGATAAAAGAAGCACAGAAACAAATTTCCACCCAAATCTCCATGCAAACAAAACCCCGCTCCTAGTTCATGGGATATAATCAAGGTTCTATGAATTCTAAATCAGCATATGTAGAGCTGGTTAAAAAAAGTTTTTTTTGGTGAATTAACAATGTAAGGACACTAAATTACTGAAAAGAAAAATGCCCAAGGAAGCAAATGAAAACTTTAGAGGTAAAGACCTCCAGGGATGGGGCAGCCACAGCTTCTCTGGGCAACCTGGGCCAGGGGCTCACCGCCCTCACAGCCAAGAATTTCTGCCCGAGATCTCAGCTCAATCTCCCCTCTTGCAGTGGAAACCCCTTCCCCCTCGTCCCATGGCTCCCCTCCCTCATCCAGAGTCCCTCCCCAGCTTTCCTGGAGCCCCTTGAGGGACTGGAAGGGGCTCCAAGGTCTCCGTGGAGCCTTCTCTTCTCCAGGCTGAACCCCCCCAGCTCTCTCAGCCCGTCCTCCCAGCAGAGGGGCTCCAGCCCTCCCAGCATCTCCGGGGCCTCCTCTGGCCCCGCTCCAGCAGCTCCGTGTCTCTCCTGTGCTGAGGCCCCAGAGCTGGAGGCAGCACTGCAGGGGGGTCCGGAAGGATCGGCGCAGATAACTTGCTTCTAGTCGTGGGCTTGTTGCCTGTGACGCTTCAGGATCAATAGTGATAATTGGGTATTTATTACAGATTATTGTGCTTCTTCTGCCTTCTGGATGGGTTTTAGCCAGCATGCACGGGGTTGGGAAGCAAGCTGGGTCTATTTTCTGTAACACTGCAAGGTGGCAGCCTACAGCTTCTGAGGTAGCTCTGGAGTAATCAGAAAAATGACTTGGTTTTACAGAAATACATGTGAATGTGAATCTTTTGGTCTGTACACTATCTCCTATCTTATCTGACATTCCGTATTGTTTATTTTTCCCTCACTTTTCAGCGTGCTGTCAGTGTCAGTCCTGCAGAAGTTGTCAGAGAAGGATGGAGATGCTTTGGGCGGTTTCATAGGGCAGTTTCACCTTCACCAGTACAGGCTGGGGGCTCACCAGGACAGGTTGGGGGCTGACCTGCTGGAGAGCAGCTCTGTGGAAAGAGACCTGGGAGTCCTGGTGGACAACAGGATGACCATGAGCCAGCAATGGGCCCTTGTGGCCAAGAAGGCCAATGGCATCCTGGGGGGTATCAAGAAGAGTGTGGCCAGCAGGTGGAAGGAGGTCATCCTCCCCCTCTGCTCTGCCCTGGGGAGGCCACAGCTGGAGCACTGGGTCCAGTTCTGGGCTCCCCAGTTCCAGAAGGACAGGGAACTGCTGTCGAGGGGACAGCAAAGGGCTGCCAAGATGCTGGGGGGACAGGAACACCTCTCTGATGAAGAAAGACTGAGGGATTTGGGTCTCTTCAGTCTGGAAAAAAGACGACTGAGGGGGGATCTCATCAACGCTTAGAAATACTGAAAGGGTGGGTGTCAGGAGGATGGGGCCAGGCTCTTTTCAGTGGTGCCCAGCATCAGGACAAGAGGTAACGGGCACAAACTTGAGCATAGGAAGTTGCACCTAAACATGAGGAGGAACTTCTTTCCTGTGAGGGTGGCAGAGCCCTGGCACAGGCTGCCCAGAGAGGTGGTGGAGTCTCCATCTCTGGAGACATTCCAAACCCGCCTGAACGCGTTCCTGTGCCACCTGCTCTGGGTGACCCTGCTCTGGCAGGGGGTTGGAGTGGATGATCTCCAGAGGTCCCTTCCAACCTCTGCCAGTCTGTGATTCTGTTTAGGGGGTGGTAATAAGAGTTTGGAAATTACATTGTGTGTGATGTCCTGGTGGCCACTGTTTGAGGAGAAGGAACAAGAGGCAAAACAACGCGGGGAGTGACTGGACGCTGTGTATTTCAGGTAGGGAAAGCAGAGAGCCCCAAAATGTTTTTTCTGTGCACGTTCTTGCCTTTTGTTTTATCCTCTCTTTACCTTTCCAGTGTACTAAGGGAGTGAAGTGGATAAGTGGGGAAAAAAGAAAAACTCTCCAGTGCTATAGATAATGCAGGCTGGTTTTGAAGTGCCAAGGTGTGAATGAAGATAACAACTGCAATGACCATTTAAGTTGAAACAAAATAAACATTTTAAGGCTCTTTCAAAGATCTCTCCAGAAAAGAAATATTTTAATCTCAGAACTTTGAAGAGGAATGAGTGAAAAAAATGGGAACATGCGTTACGGAGTTGGAATAATAGGAACAGGCTAAGCTGTTTCGTTATGCCTCAGCATGTGACTATGCCATATGTATTAAGAAAATATAAAACACCTCTGTGTTTTTTTTTTTTTCAGCAAGTTCCGTGCATGCAGAGAGCCTGGCAAAGCGAAGGAGACTCAGAGTACTACAGCCTTGGTTGCTTCTCTCTGCCCACCGACTTTGCACTGTGTCTGTTTTTGGGCAGCCTTGGAGACGCGTACGTTGGGAAAGGAAGCAGTGAAGGTGCCAGGAATGGAAATCATCACATTGAGAACGGATATGCTCTCTAAATGAAATGCAATGGGACTTGCCTACTGGGTGTCTGAGCGGTCTTCAGTCTGAACGTTACACAGTAGTTAGAAGAATGAAAATAATATTTCCAGTTGCTATTTCTATAACTGAACCACCCTCAGAAGCTTGGAAAGAGTCTTGGCACATGATTTGAATTTATTTCGTTAGCTTTTCTCCACAAACTGAAATCTGTCCCCATATGGAATGGAGTCCCACACAGACCGATGGTATTGCTCTACCCTAGAAGTTCCTCGAATACCCGTGGGTAGCACTCCTCAGAAAACTGGGCTGTCACAAGGTGAGTTACCTTTTCTTCTTCTGCAGAAGTGTGGTCCTCCTGTGTTCCAGCTTTGGTGGTGTTGAAGCAATGACTCTGGGGGTAGGAAGGCTGGCGGTGCCACCTGAAGACTTCAATTCTGCTGTGCCAATCAGCAGATCGCCTCTTCCTCAGAAGTGGAATAGTGAGGGGCAAGATCGTCAGCTCTTCCAGCTAGGAGGGAACACTACCAGAGCAAACCAAGCGGCTCTTGAGGTCTACCTATTTGTGGGAAAACTCTTCCAGGGTTCAGGACAGCCTGAGTCTGAAAAATCCTCACAACGGTTTAAGAAGACGAGTTCCCTGGGGACCTTTACTCTCATGTACAGGTGATATCTGTGGGCAGATCCTCATTTTTATCACACTTTAAGTGTGTACAGATGAAGTTTGGGAAACCGTAATATACATGCAGGGTGCCAGCTGACCTCAAAGGCCAAGGTGGACTGACTTCACTGCTGGGATCCTGAACCTGGCTGCTGAGCTCTATAAGATGGCATGTTCTTCAGACTGTCCTGAAGTGCCAAGTCCTTGTTTTTGTGCAGTCTGGCACTGCTCTTTTCACTTCTGTTCTCTGAACTCACGAGAGAAATAACCTCCTCTGTGATACTAACCCCATGCACCAGTACACGCTGGGAGCTGATCTGCTGGAGAGTAGCTCTGTGAAAAGGGACCTGGGAGTCCTGGTGGGCAACAGGATGACCATGAGCCAGCAATGGGCCCTTGTGGCCAAGGCCGATGGCATCCTCAGGGGCATCAAGAAGAGTGTGGCCAGCAGGTGGAGGGAGGTCATCCTCACCCTCTGCCCTGCCCTGCCCTGGGGAGGCCACAGCTGGAGCACTGGGTCCAGTTCTGGGTTCCCCAGTTCCAGAAGGACAGGGAACTGCTGGAGAGGGGACAGCAAAGGGCTGCCAAGATGCTGAGGGGACTGGAACACCTCTCTTATGAAGAAAGGCTGAGGGATTTGGGTGTCTTCAGTCTGGAAAAAAGACGACTGAGGGGAGATCTCATCAACAGTTATAAATACTGAAAGGGTGGGTGTCAGGAGGATGGGGCCAGGCTCTTTTCAGTGGTGCCCAGGGACAGGACAAGGGGCAATGGGCACAAACTTGACCATAGGAAGTTCCATCTCACCATGAGGAGGAACTTCTTTACCCTAGAGAGTGGCAGAGCCCTGGCACAGGCTGCCCAGAGAGGTGGTGGAGTCTCCGTCTCTGGAGACATTCCAAACCCGCCTGGACACGTTCCTGTGCAACCTGCTCCGGGTGACCTTGTTTTGGTAGGGTGGTTGGACTGGATGATCTCCAGAGGTCCCTTCCAACCACTGCCATTCTGTGATTCTGTGATCCTTAATTGTCACGTAGGGAGGATTGGTAAGATCTGGCAGAGCCCTTTGGCTACTGTCACAGTTTTTCTGCAGTTAATCAGTTATTGTGGTATGGGCATATTGCAGTCTTCAGGGGTTGGTGACTGTCACTGCTGAAAGCTTAGAGTTGATGAAAGACTAGAGGAAAGACTCTGTATTAGTCAAAGAAATGTTACTCGGTGGATTTTCAGAGACTTTTTGTATGAAGGGTGAGCTTATCCATGAAAATGTACTGCTCAGCCCTGAAGGTCTGGGAATGAAATTAGTGAAGGCTGAGGTTATCATTCCTGGTTCATGGCTGAAGGCGCTTATCTGTTCAATTAGCCCCGATGTGGAAACAATCCATTTGCTCTGTAAAAAGATGACATTTGTATTTCTCCAAGAGGCATAAATGAGTCTTTTTTAATCTATGATAATTTGTCACCAGAGAATCCCCGCAAGTCTGGTGTTCACAATTTTAAGGAATAGATACTGGAACAGTGGAACTGTTTGCAAGGATGCACTTCCAGAGGGTGAAAACTTTTTTTGGGTGAAATTCACAGCCACAGGATGCTGGGGAGGTGGTAGGATAAGCACGTCCAGAGGGATTAGATGCGTTTGTGGAGAGCGAGTCCAACAGGACCTGTAAATACAGTGGTCTTCATGCAACCTGTGGCCATCAGCAGAACTTCAGGAGACAAGGAACAGCTCACTGTGTCCCGGTGATAATGCTTTCCCCAGGCTGTTACTGCATGCTGGAGATGAGATGCTGCTTTGGACGGATCTTGATCTGGGCTGGTTCATGTTCTGTTTATAACTCCTTTAGTTGTCATGGTCTATGGAATTTCTAGGGATGTCACCTGCCAATGTAGCCCAGGCACCTCCTCTCTTTGCTCCTGTTCCCTGGACTGGAGTTTCCAACCTCTGCCCTGGTGTCTCGGCGCTTCCCTGGTGTTTTTAATTAACGTACATTTTCTACCTTCAGTGGCTCTTTGCATTTATAATGTTTGCCAAATTGTAATGAAATTCTTAAATTGCATTGCCTCGAAGGAATTAATTTACGTGCATTTTATCCAATCTGTCACTTCTAGACTCCTGTGGCGTTTAGAGACGGCACATGATGTATTAACAACTAAGATGGCAGACCGAGCATACGTTTCCTGGACTACCTCTTCCGCTCTCCTCTTACTTATTTTGTGTGTTATGCTAATACGCCGTTAAAACTTTGATTAATCTTGTTATCTACCCATGTGACTAATCTTCTTTGCGTTATGCTCAGTGCTTGATTTCATCAGCATCTTGTGACAATGACTGCCGTACAGCAGTTAACTATTGACAGAAAAAAGTGGTTTTCCCCATCTGTCTGTGTAGGTTCACGTGTTCTACGAGGTGTGGTGGACCTCCTCAGTGCTATACAAAAAGAAACACAGCTTTTTTTCACTTCTTCCTAGCCAAAATCTCTTGTGTTGCAGTTTAGTCCCACCCCCTTTTTGTTCTGCCGGCAATAAACCTAAAACGCAAGGTCTGAGTTGTGGCTGCCTTGAACGTATTTGGGGGTTATTGTCCAATATCCCTTCAGTCATGTTTTCAAATTAAAGAAAGAACCCACATCTTCCAGTTTTTCCCTGAGTTTTGGAAGCCAGGGCTTTTCTCTGGGCCTCCTGGGTGGGTGAACCCTGTGCATGGGGTGCGAGATGAGACCTTAGCTGCTCTTCTTTCTTAGTATTTTCTGTTTTCTGGTGCCTGATCTTTTTTCTAACTAGAAGAGGCAGGATTCTTTTTTTTTTTTTTTTCCAGGGAGCTTTTCCTTGGAAAAGTTGATCTGATAAAACTGCATCAGCTTTGACGTAGTTTAGATTAGCCAAATTCCTGGAAGATAGAGCAGCCTTGCTGAGTAGCAACAGGCACGGCAGAAAAGCCCCATGGCCAGGACCAGAGCAGAGGCTTGAACTTGACCCTCCTGCCTGGCAGCTCCCTACCTGGATGCTCTGACGTCTTCCACCTCATATTTCTCATTTTGGGAGAAATGTATTTGTCCCAATGTAGATAAAAGTCTTATTTTCTGACAAAGGGCTAATGTTTTGTTTGTGCTTTCTTCAGCTGTGTTGTCATGCTGTTGCCAGCTCTTGAAGCAGTCGGTCTGAATTCACTTCTATTTATAGGAACTTGGTATTTTTACCCTAAACTGTCTTTTGACAGAAACCAAAACAATTTTCTGCAGGTATGCTGCGCATGCCCTTTTGGTGTGTCCTCACTGGCAGCTTTCGACTTGAACTGGAGGAACTGGGGGAAACAAGAATTACTGAGAAAGGAAAAAGATGTTTGGAAAGTACTGAGAAGTTATGGTTTTCCAAACCCCCTTTGAGAATGTCATTTGTAAATCGGAGACGGGACAACACACTTCATTTGGAGGAGGAAGAGTGGTATTATGGTTTTTTTTCCTGTTTTCTTAAGTCACCAGCTATAACATAAAGCGCTCAGTGAACACGAACTTTGGACAGTGATTTAATGTAGGAGAAGATGCTTTAGTTTATGGTCAAGTACGTTACAATAAATGCTGGATATTTTTTTGAAATTATGTTCTCTGACATAGAT
This sequence comes from Rissa tridactyla, assembly GCF_028500815.1. NCBI lineage: Eukaryota > Metazoa > Chordata > Aves > Charadriiformes > Laridae > Rissa > Rissa tridactyla. The sequence goes on along the minus strand of NC_071466.1, from coordinate 9,250,152 downwards.
ATGTAAAATGACAGGAAAATAGAAGTATGAACTATTTGGAGAGGCCTGGACAGGCTGGAGAGTTGGGTGGAGAGAAACCTTATGAAATTCAATAAGGGCAAGTGTAGGGTGCAGCACCTGGGGAGGAATAACCCCCTGCACCAGGACAGGTTGGGGCTGACCTGCTGGAGAGCAACTCTGTGGAAAGAGACCTGGGAGTCCTGGTGGGCAACAGGATGACCATGAGCCAGCCATGGGCCCTTGTGGCCAAGAAGGCCAATGGTCTCCTGGGGGGCATCAAGAAGAGTGTGGCCAGCAGGTGGAGGGAGGTCATCCTCCCCCTCTGCTCTGCCCTGCCCTGGGGAGGCTGCGTCTGGAGTACTGGGTCCAGTTCTGGGCTCCCCAGTTCCAGAAGGACAGGGAACTGCTGGAGAGGGGACAGCAAAAGGCTGCCAAGATGCTGAGGGGACTGGAACAGCTCTCTGATGAAGAAAGGCTGAGGGATTTGGGTCTCTTCAGTCTGGAAAAAAGACGACTGAGGGGGGATCTCATCAACACTTATAAATACTGAAAGGGGGGGTGTCAGGAGGATGGGGCCAGGCTCTTTTCAGTGGTGCCCAGCAACAGGACAAGAGGTAACGGGCACAAACTTGACCATAGGAAGTTGCACCTAAAAATGAGGAGGAACTTCTTTCCTGTGAGGGTGGCAGAGCCCTGGCACAGGCTGCCCAGAGAGGTGGTGGAGTCTCCATCTCTGGAGACCTTCCAAATCTGCCTGGAGGTGTTCCTGTGCCACCTGCTCTGGGTGACCCTGCTGTGGCAGGGGGTTGGACTGGATGATCTCCAGAGGTCCCTTCCAACCTCTGCCAGTCTGTGATTCTGTGATTCTGTGAAGTAAGTTAAATCCCCTCTCTTGCCTGAGATACAGAGGTACCACAGGTCACCATGGTAAGGGGAAAACATTTATTTTATCTACTCTGGAGACTAACGTAGGGTAGAGATACCTAAATTGGTGGTACATGAGGTCTCTGGGTACTACACAGTCTTGCTGCAAAGAGCAGAACAAACCTCCCTGTGGTTTTTCCTACTTCTTGGCAGAATGAATTAGCCCAGGAAATCTGAAGCATGTGGATGGGCAGAGATCATCGAGGGAAATGTCATCGTTCATTTTCTAGTTTGGGATTTTGAACATTTTCCCTCTCTGCAGACACATTCCCATATTCTTTCAGTTAAGCTCATAAACCCATTTGACCTGGGAAAAATGTGTGAAACAGTAAGAGGATAAGAGAATGTTTATCCTCCGCACACTGTTTTAAAGTCTTTCTTTTTTCAACTTTAGTTCGCATTTTTCAGTGAATGAAAAAAGTGAAAGTCAAAGGAAAAGATAAAAAAAAAAAAAGGGATTAAACGTTCCAAAAGAGAAAAAAGGAAGAGCCATTTAGAAAAAGCTGAACTTTATGAAAAATTATCCTGAAAAATTACCCTTATTTTAATTTCAAAATTTCCATGGAAGACTTTTTAAAAGTGCCATAAAGGATTAAAAACTATTGTGACAGAGCTCTGTTCACTGATGAGGGAACGTTTGGTGGCATTACCCTGCAGGTTGTCTTTGAAGCAAGAAGAACCTGATTCGACAGAGAGGAGGTCAGCATTGCACCATGAACGCACGCTAAGGCTCTTCATGGAAAGGGACGCTGAGAACCTTGGTTAGAAGCTAAATGTGCCTCAGTTTTGCCAGATGATGTAAAGCTTAGTGGAGATACACCTACCCTTGGATCCACTGAGCAATGGCCACCCTCCTGTACGGCAAAAAGGCCAAACTCAAGATGAGTAAAAGCATTTCAGCAGCTTTCCCTCTATTCCTTGCAGCTCTTAACACTTGGAATGAAAGGGAGAAAGAGAGAACATCGTGCTCTGTGCACATCACATGTTTATGGCACAACAAAATGCTAGTAGAAGCAGCAGTTTGTCATATAAAGAATCATAATATGGTTTAGGTTGGAAGAGACCTTAAAGACCATCCAGTTCCACCCCTTGCCCTGGGCAGGGACATCTCCCACCAGACCAGGTTGCTCCAAGCCCCGTCCAACCTGGCCTTGAACCCCTCCAGGGATGGGGCAGCCACAGCTTCTCTGGGCAACCTGGGCCAGTGCCTCACCACCCTCACAGTGAAAAATTTCTTCCTCTTATCTAACCTAAATCTCCCCTTTTCCAGTTTGTAGCCATTTCCCTTCATCCTATCACTACATGTCCTTGTAAAAAGTCCCTCTCCAGATTTCTTGTAGGCCCCCTTCAGGTACTGGAAAGCTGCTATAAGATCTCTCCAGAGTCTTCTCTTCTCCAGGCTGAACACCCCCAACTCTCTCAGTCTGTCTTCACAGGAGAGGGGCTCCAGCCCTCGCAGCATCTCCGGGGCCTCTTCTGGACTTGCTGTTCAGATATTCACGAGTGCACACACTCAACACCAAACGAGCAGACACTCACTGGCATGCTCCCTCCCTTCTGCTCTTGGGCTGGGTCTCCAAGACACCTCCACCACTGCTACTTGGGAGCTATCAGTGTTCTTATCTTCCTGAGAAACAAAAGCCTTGAGGTATACAGTGTAGAGGCTAAAGTATTGCTAGATAGGCCTGGAAACAGAGAGTCTTTGGGGCAGCAGCATGGTAAGGGGTTTGAGGACATAACAAATGAGCAGGAAGGTTTCCCATGTGGTTCTGTGATAAGGACATAGATGAAGAAATATCCAAATATAGCACAGAAAAAACCCACCCAGTTCAGCTAATCGCTGAGGCTTCGGTGTGTAGTTAGTGCATGGATAAGTAAGCAGGAGAGTTTTTTCATAGGGAAAACGTAAAAAGGTTGACTCCTTCCAGCACACCTAAGCAACTGTTAAGGAGACCCTAGCAGAAAACTAAAACTCAGCATCGACCTTTCTCCGTGAATTGAGAGGAGCAGAACACTGCCACCTGGGCACCTTCCTTTCCATGCGAGCATGTGAAATATCACCATGGCTCAATACTTGAAGAGCAGCTAATTTGACGTATAAACTGTTATCTATCTGCTCAAAAGATTTATATTTCTGCAGTGCCCATGGGCCCTTTACCGCCTGAGCAGCTTGCCATTTGCCTGGTCAAATAAACAGCAGAAGGATCGAATAGTTCTTCGTCAGCAGCAGAACTAATGAGCAAAGAGGGTTGGGGAAGAGCTCGAAGGCTGTCAGCTGTCAGGTGCTGATGGATTTGTGAAGTACTGCTGGGTGACTGCCTAGTATTTCTTAATCAGCAAGTTAGGACACCTAATGTATAGGAAGGCAGAAGTATATCTCTCAGAGGAACGTGCCAGGATCATATTTATTTATGTCCTGTCTTCTCAGGATCAGAGCTCTGCTGGATATCTGTGTTGAGAGGAAGATTCTCCAAAGAGGGTTTTGATGAGCTCAGAAGACACCCCTCATAAACCATCTTAATGAACTGTGCGCTGGCTGCTCGGCCCCTGCGCTTAATGGAATCGATCTGCAGTTCCTGTGGGTGCCCTGAGAGTAGTCTGATAGAGTCAGGCAAGGCAAGCACAACCGGAATGATGAAAAAGAAGGAGAGAGAAGAGAAAAAAATAAGTAAAAATCTGCCATGGCTAAATGGCAAGGGACGAAGAGATGCCTGAACAAAGTCTGAAATGATCTGGAAGTATAGATGGGGAACTGATGAACTCGTTCAAGAAAAAATAAAGCTGAGACAGGCGGAGAAGTCCCACCCCTCCGTGCTTACCGTGCGAAGAAGGAGGTGGTCCGGTGCCTACACAAATCCTTCCAGCTTGCGTTCCGGAGGGGCCCATCTGAAATTGCAGTGGCAATTTTTCTCATTGTTGCACACCTAAAAGAAGGCAAATATTGTTACTCTGGTTTAGCTGCCCCTGTGGAAATGTTCAACCTGTTATGTGCCAAGGCGATGGGCTGGTGCCCCTGGTCACAGGCTGTCGTGAGCTGTATGTTTTATACCCATCATTAGGGGTCTGCTACATCGGTGCCGTGAGGGCAATGGGAGTTCTGGATCCATCACTAGAGGTGATGGTCCTGTTGGAAGAGGTGCTACAAAGACAGCAGGGAAGAGATGGCAGCATATAGAAGGTGAAAGATGGTTCTATTTGCCCTTTTCCAACTTAGTAGGAGTGCTTTTTGCATTTCTCAAGCCATTTTTAATCTCAAAATTGGAAAGCGTTTTTGCAGTCTTTATTAATTGCAGAGCTACCCTGCACTTGTGAATGCTTTGACTATTTCCGTTGGGACAACTTATTTCACAAACACATCCAAAATGAATTTGTCACCTTCATGTGATTCAAAAATTATGACTTTTCCTACAAGATAGGACCATGACTCCCTTGGTTGCACATTTATTTGTCCTGTCCAGGCTGGATTATCGTAGAATCATAGAATGTGTTGGGTTGGAAGGGACCTTTAAAGGCCTTCTAGTCCAACCCCCCTGCAGTGAGCAGGGACATCTTCAACTAGATCAGGTTGCTCAGAGCCTCATCAAGCCTGGACTTGAATGTCTCCTGGGATGGGGCCTCCACCACCTCTCTGGGCAACCTGGGCCAGTGTCTCACCACCCTCATTGTGAAGAACTTCATCCTAATGTCTGATCTAAACCTGCCCTGCTCTAGTTTAAACCATTGTCCCTCATCCTATCGCTACATGCCCTTGCAAACAGCCCCTCCCCAGCTTTCTTGTAGGCCCCCTTCAGGGACTGAAAGGGGCTCGAATGTCTCCGCGGAGCCTTCTCTTCTCCAGGCTGAACCCCCCCAACTCTCTCAGCCTGTCCTTCCAGCAGAGGGGCTCCAGCTCCCAGCATCTCCGGGGCCTCCTCTGGCCCTGCTCCAACAGGTCCATGTCCTTCTTGTGCTGAGGCCCCAGAGCTGGAGGCAGCACTGCAGGTGGGGTCTCACGAGAGCAGAGCAGAGGGGCAGAGTCACCTCTCTGGATCTGCTGGCCACGCTTCTTTTGATGTAGCCCAGGATGCGATTTGCCTTCTGGGCTGCAAGCGCACATTGTTGGCTCATGTCCAGCTTCTCATCCACCAGGACCCCCAAGTCCTTTTCCACAGGGCTGCTCTCTGTCACCTCATCCCCCAGCCTGTATTGATAATGAGGACTGATAATTCAGCTCCTCCCTTCCTCGGTTCTCACTCATGGTCCGTAACAGCTGAACACCTGACGGGGTGTCGTGAGGGATACCGAACAGCCTGAGTATCCTCACTGTGGACCGGGAGTGGAGGGAAGAGTTCCCTTGGGACTGCCGCCCTGATTTTGGCTCGTGCTGCAGCATGGGTCTGTGGTCAGCCTGTGTCAGTGTATGCAGAAGTGAGCCTCTCTAACCCTCTTTAGATGCTGGTTGGCTGATTCCCTATTATTTGTTAGCAGTCCAGGTTTGTTTTCTTGTTTAGTAGTATGGACCTGTAGCTCTGCTCCCCCACATCTCAAATCTGCAGGCCCATGTAGGTAGTGACAGTTTCCCACCCAAACTCCATTTCGAGTACCATTTTTCTCTCCTTTTTTGAGGAAAAAGCGTTGAGGCTAACTTCTCCCTTTCCCTTCCCTTCCCTTCCCTTCCCTTCCCTTCCCTTCCCTTCCCTTCCCTTCCCTTCCCTTTCTTATCTCCGTCTCTGGAGACATTCCAAACCCACCTGGATGGGTTCCTGTCCCACCTGTTCTGGGTGACCCTGCTTTGGCAGGGGGTTGGCCTAGATGATCTCCAAAGGTCCCTTCCAAACCCTACTATTCTGTGATTCTGTGATTCTTCACTCATTTTGTGCAGCCCAAACCATATAAAGCAATAATTATTCATTTTCAAGGATGTATATTTAGTTTGGAGAACCAATTCCCAAGGAAAAAGCGTGCCGTTTGGGGGTTATAACCTTTCTCTCTGGAGACAGCAAAAAGACATGGTTATTCCAACTACTTTGAGAGCGTTGTTGCCAAGAACGTAACTTCTGATGGATTCAACCACCTACATCTGGTGACCGAGCAGAAGAAAAGCAAATCTCAGACCCTTCCAATTACAGGTTGACAAACTGCCAGTAACTTTTCTCACTGGTCCTCGGCAATATCACAGATAAAGGACAGATGATAGTAAAATCTTCCCAATATTCTCTGGCATCCACACTAACACCCAGGCAGATCTGCTCATCTACAATAATATCTGTCTGGACAGGGGCAGGTACCTTGGAAGTGAGGTCATAGGAAAAAAATCTACATGTAGAATAATTCTGCCAGTATTATTGTCTGAAATGCAGGTTTTATGTAAGACTAAGTGCAGCCAATGTTGTACAAAATGTGCCATTTCTGTGGTATTTGTAAGGAAAGCGAAATTAATGAAGCGAGCATGCGTTTTTTAGAAGATCTCTCCAACTCCAGCTAATTTAAATTCAGTAGCGCTGACAGATGCGATGGAGGATGAAGCGTTGTGATGTGGAAGTTGGTTTTCACAATATTTAACAGAATGAAGAAGAAAAATGCTAAAAGGAACCAACAAACACTGCTGTGAGGAGCTGTGGATGGCCAGAGCAGAATCTGGGAGGACTGTCATGGGTGAAAACCAAAATTATCTCCGTGCCACTGAACCAGGAATGGTTCTGGACTTCTAATAATGAACAACTTCTTCGTATAATCTACTAATCAAAGGATACTTAGATGTTTTTTATGTTTTTTTTCTTTTTAACTTACCCCTCTGCCATTTCATTTTTTTCTCCCTACAATCATTGTTGAGAAAAGCTGCGCTGACACGTCCTGTTCATACATTTCTGCAGATTTATATTAGTGAAATGATAAAATGACCGATATTAGGAAAGGGCACTGGCTGGTGAAGAGAGGTAAAATATAGTGAGATATACAGTGAGAAATATAGTGAGAAACAGCCCGGCAAGTCTTTTAATTCATTCATTTCATTCGAGACTTTCCTTTCCCTCTCTCCAAAAAAGCACTAGGGGAGCATAAAATGAAGATCTCCAGGTCCAAGACAAAGCAAAGGGGAGACTGAACGAATGCATTGAGGGTTGCAAACTGCACAGAAACCACTTCTGCCTCAGGGGCTGAGGAATTACGAGCTGTAAATAATTGAATGTTGTGCCAGTATTAGTAGGAAGTGTCATGTGTGCCTGCTCTGTTCGTACCCTTCCCTGGCTACCTGCCCAAGGCTGGGCTGGGAGGATTTGGGGCTGGATGGGCTCTTGGGTGTTCCTACACAACTGTTCTCATCTTTGTATGTACATACAACACTATTTCCCCAGCATCCTCTCCAGTTCCTGGCAGCTTGTGGCTCAGGAGCTCTGGTCTTGTCCTGTCCGGTCCCCATGACGTGAACAAGACCTTGGATCTACAGAAGATGTTTTGTTTGCTCAGTGAATCACTTGGAGCATCATCCTAGCTCTAGGAGACACAAACGCATCTCCTCTGTGCAGAAGGAGAATGAAGGAGGTACATTTTCAAGTTTTTGTCTTGCAAATTATTTATTTTTGGAATTAGTGTTTGCATTTGGTGGTGTGAACCCCACCTCTCCTGAAAGAAGAATTCTACTGAAGAAAACACTGAACAGCTCCTTCCCCTTTGGTGGAACTCAGCATCTCTTGTTTTTCTTAGAAATATTTTCCTTGCTGTGTAATAGCAGGAAACTCATCCTTTGGTATGTCACCAGCTTGACAGGAAGTTGGTCTTCTGGGTCAAAGAGAAGAAGAGAGTCTTATTCTTGGAACAACACTTCAAATTCTTCAGTATGTGCAACAAATAAACTTTGAGTTTGGTTAGTAGCTTCAGAAGAAGAGTACAATCTACTGCTTTTCCCTTCTAATGGAAATAAATAGCAGCTGTTGTGTTGACCTCTCAGCCTGAGGGGAAAAAAAACCCAAAACCAATACAAGGTGTTGCTGTTTTTCAGCTGTTAAAGTAGGCTTTAACAGAAGGCACTATGGGGCTTATATCAGAGACCAAGAACATCTCCTTTAGGAGCAAAATCCTGCCACTTAATCTCTTGTACTATTCGTATATCCTCCTAGACTCCTAAGGGTACCTTCTTTCTACCGCATGATGTACCTGACTGATCCCTCGTCAGGAGTGTCTGAAGCCAGGTGAAACTTCAAGTCCCCGGCAGAGATGATCGTTCAGGGTAGTCTGGACCATGGTCTCACCGTCTTGCCTCACTGGTACTCTTTTAACTACTATTTTACTCCTGGAGGTATTTAAAAGCCGGGCAGACGTGGTGCTGAGGGACATGGGTTAGTGGTGGTTTTTGTCAGTGTTGCGTTGATGGTTGGACTCGATGGTCTGAAAGGTCTCTTCCAACCTGGACAATTCTATGATTCCAATGTTAGCTCACTGCACTCTTCCACACAGGACATTCCCGGGACAGACAACCAGACTGCTGCAAGGTCTATAGTGGCATCTGAAGACGTGGTGATCCATGGTGTTGGCACACAACCGTGCCGTCAGCTATTCGAGCACCCTGGTAAAAAATTGGCCTGTTCCAACTCACACACTTGGAGCAACACTGGGCACGGTCAGAGGTTCCATTTGTCCAGGGTCAATCCTTTTAGGCAGTTTGCATCCAACCACCCCTTTTCTGAGGTTAAGGCATTTCACTGCTATTGACACAGACTCTTTTATGCCAGTTGGTGTCAGGGCCTTGGGCACATAGGCACAGCCCTTTGGTGTATCTCTCCAGAAGCTGCAGAGACACTTCCATTTGGCTTTTTGACCCTCACTTTTCATGCGTTTTGCCCATTTTATGTACTGTATGAGAAATGCTGCTGTTTATGCCGGGAAGAACTGGTTACAGTTCTTTAGAAACTCATCTCAGTGCCCAGATGTGGCGACAGTGAAGCGCAGGTGCCGCCTGTGCAAGTATGAAGAAAGGTTAGGGTGAATTTTAATGTGCGTAGGGACGGCAAATCTCTAAGGTCCTGGTGAACAATCTTCTTTTTGAACGGTTTTCCGTACCCGCACTCAAATGTGGGTAATTCTCAGCAGGTCCTACTCTCAGGACAGGACCGCAGAGGAGGGCTTGGAGAGTGATGAGTCCGAAGGTTGAAGAGCTGCACTCTCTACAGCCATGTCCTATCTAGAGATGTCTTTCAAGATGTACTGACTGACGACTGCTGCACATGGGAGCAACATGAAAAGCATTAATGCTATAGGAGAAAAGGGGTTAGAGAACCCATTATCAAACTGGATCCATTATCAAAGCTCTCACCTGGTGGTGGGATGACCCCTTACTGTGGGAAAGCTGGAAAGTATCACAGACTGAACTTCCATTAGTGCTGGCAGATAAGATTTAAGGCTGTTTTGGACAAGCAAAGGAGAAAAAATCTGTAAGTTCCTGTAAAAAGAAAACTGTCCTTGCTAAACTTTCTAGGTTGAAAGTAAAGTGCAAGAAGAACCCACCCTGAAGAAATGGTACCTCAAGTTCCTCCTCTTGCCATGTGCTTTTTTCCCTTACTTTGACTGTTTTTCAGGTGGACCCTCAGCAACGCTGCGCATCACTCCTTCATCTATGACAACCAAGCAGAAAAGCCTGGCAGAGCCTCCACTACACAAAAAGCCGCACTCCTTTTCCCAATAGCGTTTTTCCTTTTGCCTCTCTTATTGTGCTTAATCCCAACAAAAAAAAATCAAGTTAAAAACCCCTTAGAAACAGCGTTCTGTTCGTATGCTTTTTACAGCAATGCGCAAGAGTGGTGTCCCAGTTCTTCCTGGCTACTGGCAGGATGGGGACACCAGTAACCAGCACTTACTCTTTGAGGCATTTAGTGTAGTACGTCCCATTCCAGCCACAGTTCCCACACCAGTTGCTTTGAACCGATGGAGAGGAACCCAAAGAAATTCAACACGGGCAAGTGTAGGGTGCTGCATCTGGGGAGGAACAACCCCCCGCCCCAGGACAGGTTGGGGCTGACCTGCTGGAGAGCAGCTCTGCAGAGAGGGACCTGGGAGTCCTGGTGGGCAACAGGTTGCCCACGAGCCAGCCATGTGCCCTGGTGGCCAAGAAGGCCAATGGTCTCCTGGGGGGCATCGAGAAGACCGTGGCCAGCAGGTGGAGGGAGGTCATCCTCCCCCTCTGCTCTGCCCTGCCTTGGGGAGGCCACAGCTGGAGCACTGGGTCCAGTTCTGGGCTCCCCAGTTCCAGAAGGACAGAGAACTGCTGGAGAGAGTCCAGCGGAGGCTGCGGAGATGCGGAGGGGCTGGAGCATCTCTGTGCTGAGGACAGGCTGAGAGCCCTGGGGCTTTTCAGCCTGGAGAAGAGCAGACCGAGAGGGGATCTCATCAATGCTCAGCAAGAGCTAAAGGGCGGGGGGCAAGAGGATGGGGCCAGACTCTTCTCAGTGGTGCCCGGGACAGGACAAGGGGCAACGGGCACAAACTGGAATGAAGAAAATAAGGAGAAGTTCATTTTGAGGGTGGCAGAGCCCTGGCACAGGCTGCCCAGAGAGGTGTGGAGTCTCCTGCTCTGGAGATATTCAAAGTCCACCTGGACACGTTCCTGTGCCACCTGCTCTGGGTGACCCTGCTCTGTCAGGGGGTTGGACTGGATGGTCTCCATAGGTCCCTTCCCACCCCTTCCAGTTTGTGATCCTGGGATTCTGTGAACATTCAGTTCCCTGAAGCAGCTCAGTGGAGCACACTGGGTGGCTGCAGAGCAAAAGAATAATCAATGTGAGAATGAAATGGCTGAGTGAATATATTTGCACCAAGAAACCAACAAATGATTAGAATGGACGCTGGTCACGTATACAGAACATCATGGAGTATAAAAATGGATTAAAAGCCTAAAATCTCTCCCAAACCTACTTTTTTTATTTAATTCTAACTTGCTGTGTGACACAGGTCAATATATCTTAACTTTTCCCCTGAAACCAGATTCACCACCATTATATTCAGCGTTAACAACACTAATTCCTTTTAGAAACTGCTAAATCCTCTCAAACTGCTCACAGGTCTGTATTTCAGTAAGGCAGAACCATTTCTAAGCCGGGGAACTCCCAGTTTTTTCGGACCATCTTCACATTCACCATGATTCTGTGATTCTGTAAGTGCTGTATAAGAGTAACAGAGCAGCGAGGGAAAAGACGGTGAGCCCGTGGTCGATGCAGGACTCCCATCAGGCATCAGGCATTTTTACAAGTTTTTCATAGAATCATAGAATCATTTAGGTTGGAAAAGACCCTTGGGATCATCAAGTCCAACCATCAACCCCACTCTACAAAGTTCTCCCTTACACCATATCCCCTAACACCGCATCTAAAGGACTCAAACACATTCAGGGATGGTGACTCCACCACCTCCCTGGGCAGCCTATTCCAGTGTCTGACCACTCTTTCTGGGAAGAACTTTGTCCTAATGTCCAGCCTAAACCTACCCTGCTGCAGCTTGAACCCATTCCCTCTTGTTCTATCGCTAATGACCTGTGAGAAGAGACCAGCACCAGCCTCTCTACAATGTCCTTTCAAGTAGTTGTAGAGAGCGATGAGGTCTCCCCTCAGCCTCCTCTTCCTCAAACTAAACAGTCCCAGCTCCTTCAATTGCTCCTCATAAGATTTATTCTCCAGGCCCTTCACCAGCTTCGTTGCCCTCCTCTGCACTCGCTCCAGCACCTCGATATCTCTCTCGTATTGAGGTGCCCAGAACTGGACACAATACTCAAGGTGTGGCCTCCGCAGTGCTGAGTAAAGGGGGACAATCACCTCCCTCCTTCTGCTGGTCACACTATCTCTAATACAAGCCAGGATGCCATTGGCTTTTTTGGCCACCTGGGCACACTGCTGGCTCATGTTCAGCCGCTTGTCAATCAGAACCCCCAGGTCCTTTTCTGCCAGGCAGCTCTCCAGCCGCACTGCCCCAAGCCTGTAGCGATGCATGGGGTTGTTGTGGCCCAAGTGCAGGACCCGGCACTTGGCCTTGTTGAAGCACATTCCATTAGCGTTGGCCCATCAATCCAATCTATCCCAGTCTCTCTGTAGAGCCTCCCTATCCTCATGCAGATCAACACTCCTGCTTAGCTTCGTGTCATCTGCAAACTTGCTGATGATACACTCAATGTCCTTATCAAGGTCATCAATAAAGACGTTAAACAGAAATGGTCCCAACACCGAGCCCTGAGGGACACCACTTGTGACCGGCCGCCAGCTGGATTTAGCTCCATTGACCACCACTCTTTGGGACCGCCCATCCAGCCAGTGCTTGATCCAGCAGATCGTATGCTCATCCAGGCCATGAGCCGCCAGTTTTCCCATGAGAATTCTGTGGGGAACAATGTCAAGCATCCAAAAGGTTCTCAAAGTAAAACCAACTGCCAGGCTTCCCAGCTTTCCTGCAGAGGTGGCCGAGATCACCATTGGCCACATTAGCACCACATAAATGTTCACGGGACAGTTCCTTCGATGTCCCGTGTCGAAATGATGACAAAAATATTCCGCCTTATCAAAATATTATGCCTTATCAATGTCCTTGCCTTTCCCAGCAACGCCTTTTGTGAGAAATGCTATCGTCTTCGTGTGCAGGGGTTTCTAGAGACTCCAGACTTCTCTCAAATGTGGTAGATCACAGGGGAACTGTGGCTTTGCTTAGAGAAGACTTTCGTAATGTCCATGAAGAAGCCTAGGGCTCAGATCATGGTGGGTATATCACTGCTATCACCAGTGAGGGAGTGCAGAATAGATCTGCTCCGCCGCAGCTTCAGGACACTTGCACTGGGGAAGTTTGGTTACTTCCTACAGAACTGACATAATCTGAAAGAAGATGTGGGCAGATATTAAAAAAAAAAGTCACAGGCCTGCTTCAAGTTTGCACTGGGGGAAATGTAGATTCACCAGCTGTAGGGTGCGGTTGATTTCAGAGGCATAAAAGTGCTCTCAATGACCGTCTCCAGCACATCTTTGTTTCTGGGACCCTCTACTGGTGAATGGATGAGGGTGACCATGTCTGCTGTTCACACTGGGCATGGGATGTTCCTAAACAGCACTGCAACAACTACTGCCCGAGAAAACCCCTCTTCTGTTACCCTGACTATTCATGGAATCACAGAATGGTTTGGGTGGGAAGGGATCTTAAAGATCATCTAATGCCACCCCCTGCCCTGGGCAGGGACACCTCCCACCAGCCCAGCTTGCTCCAAGCCCCGGCCAACCTGGCCTTGAACCCCTCCAGGGATGGGGCAGCCACAGCTTCTCTGGGCAACCTGGGCCAGGGGCTCACCGCCCTCACAGCCAAGAATTTCTGCCCGAGATCTCAGCTCAATCTCCCCTCTTGCAGTGGAAACCCCTTCCCCCTCGTCCCATGGCTCCCCTCCCTCATCCAGAGTCCCTCCCCAGCTTTCCTGGAGCTCCTTGAGGGACTGGAAGGATAGAAGAAGAAGATAGGAAGAAGATAGCTGAGGAATTGACAGATATCTGATATCTGATACGGAATTAGCTCTTGCCTTCGGATAACGCCTCATCTCGTGCCTCCTCCCTGCTCCCTGCCCCCAGCTTTGAAGAAGTCTGTTTTCTCCACAATCACTGAAGATTCCCTGTTTACTCGTTATAAGGCTGGCAGTTACTTAAGTTACTTAAGTTGCTTAAGAATCAGTTACTTAAGAATCTAAGTACTTGTATAAAAAATACTAAAGAATACTTTTAAAATGACCCATGATTTTATAACAATACCTATATAGCTACATATATATATGTCCCTGCCCATGACAGGGGGGGTTGGAACTAGGTGATCTTTAAGGTCCCTTCCAACCCTAACAATTCTGTGATACTATGATTCTATGATATCCAACAATGTGTATATAAAACATAGTATTGGACTCTATGATTTTAAGTGTCTTTTCCAACCTAAATGAGTCTATGATTCTATATATTTACAACATATATATTATTATAATATTGCATTTGTGATGTAATATATATTGTAATTGTATTACAATATATACTAAAAGCACAAATCCAGGCTGGGCGGAGAATGGCTGGAGAGCAGCCCTGAGGAGAAGGACTTGGGGGTGTTGGTGGATGAGAAGCTCAACATGAGCCAGCACCGTGTGCTGGCAGCCCAGAAACCCCCCCACAGCCTGGGCTGCATCCCCAGCAGCGTGGGCAGCAGGGCGAGGGGGGGGATTCTGCCCCTCTGCTCCGCTCGGGGGAGACCCCCTTGCAGTGCTGCCTCCAGCTCTGGGGCCTCAGCACAGGAGAGACACGGAGCTGCTGGAGCGGGGCCAGAGGAGGCCCCGGAGATGATCCAAGGGCTGGAGCCCCTCTGCTGGGAGGACGGGCTGAGAGAGCTGGGGGGGTTCAGCCTGGAGAAGAGAAGGCTCCACGGAGACCTTGTAGCCCCTCCCAGTCCCTCAAGGGGCTCCAGGAAAGCTGGGGAGGGACTCTGGATGAGGGAGGGGAGCCATGGGACGAGGGGGAAGGGTTTTCCACTGGAAGAGGGGAGATTGAGCTGAGATCTCGGGCAGAAATTCTTGGCTGTGAGGGCGGTGAGCCCCTGGCCCAGGTTGCCCAGAGAAGCTGTGGCTGCCCCATCCCTGGAGGGGTTCAAGGCCAGGTTGGCCGGGGCTTGGAGCAAGCTGGGCTGGTGGGAGGTGTCCCTGCCCAGGGCAGGGGGTGGGAACAAGATGATCTTTAAGGTCCCTTCCCACCCAAACCGTTCCGTAATTCCATGATTCTCTGATCTTGCCTTGCCAAATTAAGCCTTGCGTTGTGCCTTGTGGCTGTGGCAGTGCCCATCACCACATGGGGTTCTGTCTTGCTTAAATACATCCATGGGGCAGGACAGTGAAGATCCCGTATGCTCCTACCTTCTCTGCAGATTTTTCTTGCTGGATGAAACTATAAAGAAAAGCCCACAAAATAAGTTTTAAATGGATTTTTTTTTTCCCCTAGAGTGGCTGGCCCAAATTACTGAAACCCATGTGGCAAAATCTTAGGGAAGACCCCAAAAAAGTGTAAGATGAAGAACCACAGCTTGAATTTGCAAAACGCCAGGCAGAATAAGGACTGGAGGTGGGCATAAGGGATTAAAGTCCTTGCTGTCCTGGGGAAACTGAGACATTACAAACAGTGATTGCTGATATTCCAGCAGAGAAACACGTGGTTTTATTTGCGCGTTTCAGGTTGAGTCTGAAATGCCTCTACAAATACAGTGTTGCTGGATTTTCCCTAAAAGCTCCAAATCAGCAGGAAAGTAAATGAGGTTTTAAAATCTCTTTCCTTCCAGAAACTTGCGACTGGTGGAGGTTTGGTCTGCGACACCGGTGCTTGTGTTGGGTTGGTCGGTTCCATCCTTACACCCTCGCTTTGCTGCTCCTGCTGACGGGTTTTGTCTGACATAATTTTGATGTTTCTAAGCTAGTTGTTTTCTACCTAAGCTCGAGCAGTTCCCGGTCAAATTTATGCGTGTTTTCTGACCAGATATACTGAGAAACGTGGGAAATAGACCTTAAAGCACCTAACAGCTTTGAAAAGAATAAAATCATTAGTTTACCCTGCGTTGCAAAGCCAATAGCAGTTTTTGCTGTTCTAATTTACCTGACGTTTGTCACAGCATTCACTTCTGTAATAAGAAGCTCCTGGTTTGAGCAAGCAGCTGGAGGAGAAGCCCCAACCTCCTTGGAGGCATGTCTGGAAGTAAATAACGCCATACCATCTTGGTACGAGAGTTTCTTATTCCGGTCATTTTCTCTAGCTTAAGAGACACAGAATTAAAGGAAATTAGGGGGGAAAAGGATGCTGTTTTCCGCTACTCCTCAACCTCTGGACATTGTGGAGCTCTGCATCGAGGGGAAATACGCCTCATGTAGACACTTTTAAAACAATTCGCAGTTTTCTCTCAACATTAATGCTTCCATCTCGTCTCCTCTGTTAATCAGCCAACCTACCTGCTTCACAGGGGTGCCCCAAGAATAGGTTCATTAATGTTTCCAGAATACTTGGAAACCCTTCTGAGCACAATGGGAGAGATTAGGCTCCCTTTCTCGCCTTTTCTTTTTTCCTTCTTTTATACTTTCCTTCCTCCCCTTTTTCAGCTCTTTCAGCAATGACCCACCACTTCCTTAAAAGTTCAAATTCCCAGTCCCCAATCATTCAAGGTGCTAGGACTCTGAACTTTGTCCCATAAAATTAATTACTCAAATTTTAAGGATACCTAGGATGTAAGGGTGTCTGCTTTGTAAGGAGACCTGGTTAATGGCTTTTTAGCATAAAAAACAAGAAAAAGACACAGGAACAGTAATGAATTGACCACACGAAAGTAATGGGGACATTAGCAAAGACCAGAGCTCTCAGGTCGCTGATGGAAAATAAGGTTTTTTTGGGTCTCCTGAAGAAGGAACCAAACTTCCATTATGGTATTTGAGAGGGAATGTAGGATTGTGTAAAAGTTATTGTGGGACATTTTAAGGCAAATGTGGGGATGTGCAAAGCTTTGTGTGGGATGGTGGGGGGTGGGACCAAAGGCGGGGAGAGATTAACGTGGATCGGGGAGGAACAAGTAAGGGGAAATGGAGAAGAGGGGGGACAACAATGAAAAGGGTCTCCTGATGGTTGAGCCCCATGCCTGATTGAGAAGAGTGGTTGGAGACACCAGAGGTCTGGGGGCTGTAGGTAGTAGGATTTGAGTTATCCTTTCCAGCAAGGTGCAGGATGTTCAGCCCAAATCTGGGTAAAACATACATGCCAATGGCTCTACACGGGAAATGTCAGTGCAAAGGCTAAGTTTTGACAAAGTGACAGAAGCTTTGTACAAATAACGATTACACAAAACGCAAACAAGAATTTCCATTGGAAAAAACAAACTTTCCAAAGTTCATGGATCCTGGAATTAGAGCTGCAAAGATACCAACACGCAAGTGCTTCAGAATCACAGAATCCCAGACTGGAAAGGGTTGGAAGGGACCTCTGGAGACCATCCAATCCAACCCCCTGCCAGAGCAGGGTCACCCAGAGCAGGTTGCACAGGAACGTGTCCAGGCGGGGTTGGAATGTCTCCAGACTCCACTGAGCTGCTCTCCAGCAGGTCAGCCCCAACCTGTCCTGGTGCGGGGGGTTGTTCCTCCCCAGGGGCAGGACCCTACACTTGCCCGTGTTGAACTCCATTGGGTTCCTCTCCACTCAACTCTCCACCTGCCCAGGTCTGGCTGGATGGTGGCACGGCCTTCTGGGGTGTCACCCACCCCTCCCAGCTTTGTGTCACCAGCAAATGTGCTGAGGGTGCCCTCTGTCCCCTCACCCAGGTCGTTGACTTCAGGATAAATAGAAGAAGTGGAAACCAGTCATTTTTAAAGACATTGTATTATCAGCAGTACTTGGAGGCAGTACTTGTACTCCTTGTACACAAGGCACCTTTTCTGAGAGATACGTTTTCATGTGTGGTAATTGTAAACAACCAGAGCAAGAGGAGGGGATGCAGTAACCTGTACATCTGTGGGAAGCGTCAGAACACAGCTATGAAGAAGCCAAAAGCAAGCATCACTTGGAGAAAGCAGAGGAAAATAAATGAAGAGTTATACTGTGACCAGTGGAGCCAAGGAAGCCAACTTTTATGGGAGAAGTGATGTTTCTTGTATGTCAAAAAAACCATTGAGGTGCTAGAACATGTCCAGAGAAGGGCAATGGAGCTGGTGAGGGGTCTGGAGCACAAGTCTTGTGAGGAGCGGCTGAGGGAGCTGGGGGTGTTCAGCCTGGAGAAAAGGAGGCTGAGGGGAGACCTTCTCGCTCTCTGCAACTCCCTGAAAGGAGGGGGTAGCCAGGGGGGGTCAGTCTCTTCTCCCAGGGAACAGGCGATAGGACAAGAGGAAATGGCCTCAAGTTGCACCAGGGGAGGTTTAGGATGGATATTAGGAAAAATTTACACCGAAAGGGTTGTGAAGCATTGGAAGAAGCTGCCCAGGGCAGTGGTGGAGTCACCATCCCTGGATGGATTTAAAATCCAGGCAGACGTGGTGCTGAGGGACATGGGTTAGTGGTGGGTTTGTCAGTGTTGGGTTGATGTTTGGACTCGATGATGTGGAAGGTCTCTTCCAACCTGGGCAATTCTATGATTCTATATTTCCACCACGCTGATGACAATCTGCAGCTTCATGCGCTTGTAGACCCGGAAGATGGCTAGAGCTTCCATCCCTTGCCGCTCATGGGGCGTGCAATGACCTTGGGCACCGTGCGTTATTTGTGCAAGAAACGCTTTCTTGCTAAAGCTGAAAGAGCCAAGCATTTGTTTTCATGCATTGTATTAATTTAATGGAGCATTCTGTGTTGCTCATTTTCGAGTGCCTCATGGCTTGTGCACCGGTGCCTTGTTGGTGTATTCACACAGAAGCAGCAGCAGATGAAAACTCATGTCCTGTTTTGGAGGACTCGGAACAAGGAGAGGATAAAGAGAAAGGGAGGTTGTAATGAGCTGCCAGAAAGCATTTTGTAGCAATAATGCATATTCCAAATCAACCGTTTTATAGGGATGATTTCAAAATTATTCCTAAACTCATGTTTGAAGCCATTTTTTAACAGTTGAAGTGGGTTTTATGGCATTGAGGAAGACATCGGTTCATGGCAGAGTAGCTGCAGTCAGGCAGGGATCATTCCTCTCTTTCCCAGAGTAGCGGGTTAAACAGAAAACCAGCGGAGCAGAACGGCAATCATAATTACCGTCTCATTAAAACTCACCGTGTTCAGGAGGCTGCTTATGAAAATGAGCAGATGTAGCATCAGGGTTTCGTTGTAGTTGTTAACTTTCAACTGAAAGGGGAGAAGGGCTAAATTACAACACCGGTTGGACTACCTCCGATATAACACAATGGCCAGAGTGTGGTGATAATTTCTGATGCTTAACCAGCTCTTTTTTGCTCATTATCAGAGCCAGCTCCAAGCGTTTGGTGGACACAGGCAGGCTCTGAAGACCAGGGACCTCCTGGAAGCGAACAAATCACGCTGCACTTATTGAGGTACGTTCCGGAGCTTAAAAGCTTACGCCGAATTGCAAAATCCAAGGTGGCGTTACTCAAACTAATCCAGAATTTCCCTTAAGTACGAGAACACAGAGCAATTATGCATCAGAGAAGGATTAATGAGCGTGACGAGTAATCATGGGGAGAACAGAGCAATTGAAAGAGAGAAAACAGCTGTAAGTGCGGTTTTCTTGGTAGCAGGGGGATTACCTGGCATTGCTCATGTTAAACCAGCTCATTATGAGCTGCGGACTTTTGCACGTGCTCAGGCCACTTTTTCGTCGGTAATTTGGCACCACAAAAACTGCGTCAACGGGAGACTTGAGTGGGGTCAACGCCAGCTGCCTGCATCAAGCAGCTCAGTGCTCGAAACCAGGAGGGTGAACAGATAATTGCAGTTAGAAACTGGTCCCGAACTGAAGTTGTTCAAGCCATGTGAAAGCTGCTAAGATAAGTGGCCAGCAGGTCGAGGGAGGTGATTCTGCCCCACTACTCTGCTCTGGCGAGA
Organism: Rissa tridactyla; assembly: GCF_028500815.1. Classification (NCBI taxonomy): domain Eukaryota; kingdom Metazoa; phylum Chordata; class Aves; order Charadriiformes; family Laridae; genus Rissa; species Rissa tridactyla. The sequence goes on along the minus strand of NC_071466.1, from coordinate 9,230,710 downwards.
CCCCACCTGGAGTACTGCGTCCAGCTCTGGAGTCCTCAGCACAAGAAGGACATGGACCTGTTGGAGCGGGACCAGAGGAGGCCCCGGAGATGCTGGGAGGGCTGGAGCCCCTCTGCTGGGAGGACGGGCTGAGAGAGTTGGGGGGGTTCAGCCTGGAGAAAGAAAGCTCTGCGGAGACCTTGGAGCCCCTTCCAGTCCCTCAAGGGTCTCCAGGAAAGCTGGGGAGGGACTCTGGATGAGGGAGGGGAGCCATGGGACGAGGGGGAAGGGTTTTCCACTGCAAGAGGGGAGACTGAGCTGAGATCTCGGGCAGAAATTCTTGGCTGTGAGGGCGGTGAGCCCCTGGCCCAGGTTGCCCAGAGAAGCTGTGGCTGCCCCATCCCTGGAGGGGTTCAAGGCCAGGTTGGCCGGGGCTTGGAGCAAGCTGGGCTGGTGGGAGGTGTCCCTGCCCATGGCAGGGGGGTGGAACTGGATGATCTTTAAGGACCCTTCCAAATCAAACCATTCTCTGATTCTCTGATTCTATGAATTCTTACTTAGTTTTGCTTCATTTTACCCAGCACACCTGTGCAATATAGCAAATGGGAGAGTGCCCAATGGTAGACCCAGCCAGCGAGAGGCACCACGTACTAGGATCCAGCAGCCTCTGGAAAGAAGGTTTTTTATTTCTTGCCTGTGCCCTTTGCACATTTACCTCTGCATGGGCAGCTCCATAGTTAAAATCTGCTGTAGGTGTGATGCGCTCAGTTTTGGGCTTGAGTAGAGCTCATTGACTTCTGCAATTTTGTACATCCAGCACATTAATTGCTGGTAGCAACTGGTTGATGGGAAATCTGGGGGGGTTATTCTTCTCCTCTGAGCAGGTATCGCTCATTGGCAGCAATTTCCCGTCTCCGACGGGGTGAGCACGCAGTGAGACTGTGAGAACATTCAAGATCAGCAGATTTGCTCAAGTAACGAGGAGAAAAAGCAGCTGACCCTACAAAAACCTGGCTGGAAGCTCTGGCGTTGGCTGAGGATGGGTTGAGGAAGACACGTTAGCTTTTCTCTTGAGTAGTTCCCAGGTGTTTTGGTGGTAGAAGAGAAGAGGAGGAGTTTCTATCTCTCAGAGAGACAACTATCTAAATGGTTTGGCTGTTGCAGAAGTATGCATGGCTGAAAAAAATGCTGTTGCTTGAGTCATGTTAAGCACGGGGACTCATCTCTTTTCACTGTTGAACAAATACCACTTTATTATTATTATGAATTATCCTCTTTGCCTGGCAGGTTCTCAGTAAATTCAGCAAAACTGTAGCAATTTATAAAACTGTATTTCCGCCGTGGGAGCTGATAAGTAATTCTGTCATCTAAATGCTTCATATTATTACAGGAGGCAGCATCTCTGAATGTCACTCTTTATTTCTTTCACCGAATGCAATCGCAGTATGCTGGCATAGGCCAGACTCTCGCTATAAATAATCCACACTCCTAGGTACAAAAATAACACACTATCTCATCTCTTTTGAAAGCAGGAACAGCAACGACAAAAGTCCTCACAAGCTCGAAAAGCATTCACAAATCAAAGCAAATAGAGTATTTTTCTAACCAAGGTGTTTCTGAAAACAACTGCATCAGTAATGTCCAATATCGAGTGATGTCAGAACAAACTAATTTCCTTTGATAACATAGAAACTGTGCTTCTGAACAGAAGAGAACCAGCAGATGTGTGCATTTTGACATTGCTAAGGGGTTTTTTTTTCATGTAATTTAAGGAAATCAGGGCAGTAGAGTTCAAATTTGCTTACTATGAGGTGAATACTAACTAGAGGCACAGAGAGCGTGGTTGCTGATCTTTATTGCCAAGATGTAAAGATGCATGAAATGAAGTCCCAAGGGAGTCAGACCCGGCACAGAAACTGTTCAAGATCTATCCCAGCAACCCGCGGTTATCACAGCGTGCTGGCAGATTTGCGAACAACTCCATCAGAGAAGTACGGTGAACTGTGATGTGACTCGAAATTATGCTGCTACTCAGCGAAGAAAAAGAAAAGCGAACAAATAGGATGCAGGAGCAGGGGTAGCATCAGTAAAGGCAGGTGACATAACCTTCCCCCTTACTCTGCTCACAACACGTTGGCAAAAAGGACTGCTGGGAGAGAAACATAGAATCACAGAATCATTTAGGTTGGAAAAGACCCTTGGGATCATCAAGTCCAACCATCATCTCCACTCTACAAAGTTCTCCCTTACACCATATCCCCTAACACCACATCTAAACGAGTCTTAAACACATCCAGGGATGGTGACTCCACCACCTCCCTGGGCAGCCTATTCCAGTGTCTGACCACTCTTTCTGGGAAGAACTTTGTCCTAATGTCCAGCCTAAACCTACCCTGCTGCAGCTTGAACCCATTCCCTCTTGTTCTATCGCTAATGACCTGTGAGAAGAGACCAGTACCTTCCATCGCTCCTCATCAGATTTATTCTCCAGGCCCTTCACCAGCTTCGTTGCCCTCCTCTGCACTCGCTCCAGCACCTCGATGTCTCTCTCGTATTGAGGTGCCCAGAACTGGACACAGTACTCAAGGTGTGGCCTCACCAGTGCCGAGTACAGGGGGACAATCACCTCCCTCCTTCGGCTGGTCACACTGTTTCTACTACAAGCCAGGATGCCATTGGCTTTTTTGGCCACCTGGGCACACTGCTGGCTCATGTTCAGCCGCTTGTCAATCAGAACCCCCAGGTCCTTTTCTGCCAGGCAGCTCTCCAGCCGCACTGCCCCAAGCCTGTAGCGATGCATGGGGTTGTTGTGGCCCAAGTGCAGGACCCGGCACTTGGCCTTGTTGAAGCACATTCCATTAGCATTGGCCCATCAATCCAATCTATCCCAGTCTCTCTGTAGAGCCTCCCTATCCTCATGCAGATCAACGCTCCCGCTTAGCTTCGTGTCATCTGCAAACTTGCTGATGATACACTTGATGTCCTTGTCAAGGTCATCAATAAAGACGTTAAACAGAAATGGTCCCAACACTGAGCCCTGAGGAACACCACTTGTGACCGGCCGCCAGCTGGATTTAGCTCCATTGACCACCACTCTTTGGGACCGCCCATCCAGCCAGTGCTTGATCCAGCAGATCGTATGCTCATCCAGGCCATGAGCCGCCAGTTTTCCCATGAGAATTCTATGCGGAACAGTGTCAAATGCTTTTCGAAAGTCTAGGTAGACAATGTCCACAGTCTTTCCCTTATCCAATAATCGGATCATCTTGTCATAGAAGGAAATCAGGTTCCTTCTGAAAGGATGGAACTTATGAAAGGACCTGCCTTTCATAAACCTATGCTGACTAGGCCTGATCCCCTGCTTGTTGGTTATATGACATGTGATGGCACTCAAGATGATCTGCTCCATGACCTTCCCTGCTACGGAGGTCAGACTGACAGGTCTATAGGCATCCACTAATGTCCGCGAATACTCACGCCTCCATGTTCCTCTGTGAAAGGCAGCACAGACAGAGCCACCAGAAGGTTTTCAGAGGTTTCTCTAGAAAAGAGGAATTACATCCTCAGGGCATCTATTTCTGACACATTAATAAGGAAGATTCAAACATTGCAGGAGGTTGCCCAGAGGGGTTGTGTGGTCTCCATCCTCGGATGTCTTCAAGACCCAACTGGGTTAAGCCCTGAGCAACCTGGTTTGCCCTCAGAGATGACCCTGCGTGGAGGAGGCTGGACCTGAGACCTCCTGAAGTCCCTTCCAACCTGGATCACCCTATGATCCTACGAGATGGAGCTCAAGACTGCTCAGAGGGGCTGAGAGCACCCACATCCCTGAGCATACCCCACCCACCAGGCTGTGTCCTCCCCAGGCTCTTCAGTTGGACAGTCCTAGAGGAGGAGAGTCTGGAGGGAAGTGCCCTGGATGCAGATCCCTGGTCCACAAGTCTACACTTCCTCCTACATCTCTTTAAAAAAAAGCGGTTCTTGCTCCCCATCTCCAGAAATACCACGTCTCATTTTCTGATAATTGACTATATGGCACGGCCTCTTCAGTACAGAATCACAGAATCACAGAATGGTTCGGGTTAGAAGGGACCTTAAAGATCATCCAGTTCCAACCCCCCTGCCCTGGGCAGGGACACCTCCCACCAGCCCAGCTTGCTCCAAGCCCCGGCCAACCTGGCCTTGTACCCCTCCAGGGATGGGGCAGCCACAGCTTCTCCGGGCCACCTGGGCCAGGGGCTCACCACCCTCACAGCCAAGAATTTCTGCCCGAGATCTCAGCTCCATCTCCCCTCTTGCAGTGGAAACCCCTTCCCCCTCGTCCCATGGCTCCCCTCCCTCATCCAGAGTCCCTCCCCATCCTTCCTGTAGGCCCCCTTGAGGGACTGGAAGGCTGCTATAAGGTCTCTGCAGAGCCTTCTCTTCTCCAGGCTGAACAACTCCAGATCTCTCAGCGTCTCCTCATAGGAGAGGTGCTCCAGCCCTCTGATCATCTTCATGGCCCTCGTCTGGACCCGCTCCAACAGCTCCACGTCCTTCTTAGGCTGAGGGCTCCAGAGCTGGACACAGTACTCCAGGTGGGGGTCTCATCAGAGCAGAGCAGAGGGGCAGAATCACCTCCCTCAACCTGCTGGCCACGATTCTCCTGATGCAGCCCAGGCTGCGGGGGGGTTTCTGGGCTGCAAGTGCACATTGCCTGCTCATGTTGAGCTTCTCGTCCACCAGCACCCCCAAGTCCTTCTCCTCAGGGCTGCTCTCAAGCTGCTCTCTCAGTACACACCACCCATCTCTATTTCTGGAGAAGATTGAAGGTTTGGGTTTGATAGCGTTGCAGAGTGATAACGCAAGAAGAGGAACTGCTGAGCAGCGCACAGTGCATTTAAATATAGAATCACAGAATCATAGAACGTGTTGGGTTGGAAGGGCCCTTTAAAGGCCATCTAGTCCCACCCCCCTGCAGTGAGCAGGGACATCTTCAACTAGATCAGGTTGCTCAGAGCCTCATCAAGCCTGGCCTTGAATGTCTCTAGGGATGGGGCCTCCACCACCTCTCTGGGCAACCTGGGCCAGTGTCTCACCACCCTCATTGTGAAGAACTTCTTCCTAATGTCTGATCTAAACCTGCCCTGCTCTAGTTTAAACCATTGTCCCTCGTCCTATCGCTACATGCCCTTAATCTTCAGAGGAGAGATTACGCTGCTATTCCTTTCCATTTGACTAATATTATAAAGTGAGTAAGTTCTACAGGAGGAACTTCAAGAAGGATGTTGGTGATGGCCATGGGTGACCACCACTTTAATGCCGTGTTTTGGGAAGTCTGATGTGCCGGAGACTGTTATGGTCGCACGGATATGTTCTCTGTCTCGTGTTCAGATCTTGCACTACCAGAAATAAACACAACCCAGACATGGAGCGTGTCTGAACCAGAAAGTTTCTTGAGCAGTGCTTATCTAGTTTATTGTCTTTAAAGTAAGTCTTTGATCTGTCTCGGTGTGTCCAACCTGCTACCTGCTGCCAGAAGAATATAAAGCTCATTATTTGGCCAAAAAAATTAATTTTTTCATGTTCTTTGCCTTTAAAATCTATAGTGGAGATGCTGTAAAAACTGTAATGCCCCCCCCCCCAATAATCTCAGTTGTGTTTGAAGATTTGGATTTTAGTAGCGGGATGCAGCAGGAAGCAGTGCACGCGGGAGTGATGGTACCTGCTTTAAAAAGGGAGAGAAATGCCCAGCCCAGTTAATTTGGGACTGAAGTCCCAGTTTTCCCCTGGGAAGAACCCTGCCTGATCCTGAAGCGTGTGCGGAGGGAGACGACAGATCCTGGGGAGCCTTCCACAAACCCCTCGTCCTGCGAGGTGCAAACGTGGCTACAGGCTGTGGGAAAAGCTCCCCAAAAAACCCCTGCATCAGTAAAGGGAGACACAAAACCTCCCCAGATCCACCCTTCACCACTTCGGAAGGGAAGGCAGAGAAGGCAAGCAGTGAAAAAAGCAGGAGCCTGAGAGCTCATCGTTGGATAACGATGAATTTTCAGAGTGGGTAATTTTCGATTTCTCGATTTTTCTTTTGATGGAGTAAAATTATTTTAAAAACTATACAAGTTTGAGAGGGAAATCAAGTGTGCTGCTGGATCTGAAATGGTTTTTCCGGTTTTTATCAGTCTCTGTACGGTTTCCCTCCTTTTTTTTTAAACAAATGCTGTAAAAATAATTATTTTTTTAGAAACAGAAAGCCATCCCTTGCTTACATCCACTGGTATGTTTGGATGAGCCTGCGAGGAGGAGGAGGGTCATTTAGTTCTGCCCGTTTGTGCATCCTTGACAGACATCTAAATTTACCTGAATATACAGAAACTCAGTTACCAGGTCTCTCTCCGGACCGTATGTGAAAACCGGGATGTCCTTGGCTATCAAATTTCTGAAAAGCAAAGCAGAAATCCTCGGTGTGGATTAATTAATTCCCCATAATCACCCCGTGCAAAAAAAAGAACAGCAGAGGAAGGAAAACTGGGGAAGAGCCTTACTTTGCCTGTGTCAGATGGACGATGTGGTGGTTCCCTTCTGCCGTTATGAAATGGGACATGTCCCCCTGGAATGGCCCAGGCACTGATTAATTTCAGAAATTAATCCGACAGTGGAAACATGATTTACAGGTTAATTTTGGCTGGGAAGCCAGCGCTGTCTCTTCACCCCACTCTCCCTGCGGCACCCACCCAGGAACCCTGACGTGGTCATGGTCAACTCGTGGTCAAAAAAGCATTTCCTAAAAAGCAAATGACCTCTGTGAAGGTCCCGTCCTTTGCCACCAGCCACCTGGGCATGGTTACCTCGGAGGAGACGATTCTTGATGCTTTGGTGCAATCTGAAAGAGGCTCTGCATGTAGGGAAAAAGGCCATTAATCACGCCGGGCAGTGAAGGATTTCCCACCCCTGCAGTGCAAAAGGAGGATTTAAAGCGAAGGCTTGAAAAATTTCGTGTGTTTAAATTTTGAGAGTCCATCTGTCTTCAAGAGAGAGGTATAAAGGAGGTGGTTGAGCAGCTCTCTGCTGTCAATGCTGGTTTCTAATGAAGGTTAGCGTACAAGAAACTGCAGAGAAGATTTTTTTAAAAAGGGGAAAAATGAGCTGACGTCAGTAATTGCAAGATGCTGAGCCCAGCATGCATCCCCTTGCTTGCGTCCCCAGCCCATGGTCCCCAGCCCATGTCCCTCCATGCTTGTCCCCATCCTGCCTGTGTTTTGTAGCCTACATCCCCCCGCCTTACCCCTGCCCTTACATCCACCATCATCATCCTCCAGCCATGTGCCCCAGGCTGCATCCCCCAGCCCACGTCCTCCACCCTGCCTTCCCCTAACCAAGGTCCCCAAGCCCACGCCCCCCAGTGCACGTTCCCCGGCCCATGTCCCCAGCTTGCATCCCCCATCCCACATCCCTCCACCTATTGGCCCAAATGCCCCCACCCACATCCCCCCATGCAAGTCCCCCATCCCACATCACCCCCCACATCCCCCTGCCCACTTCCCATCCCACGTCCCTCCACCCACGTCCCCCCATGCCCCTCCACCCTGCCCTTTGGGGTACCCCAGCCCTGCTCCATCCTCCTGTCTCCCTGCCCTTCACCTGGAGGCCATGACCCACATGCCCCTTAGGGGTGGGCAGAACCCCAGGCCCAGCCCTGTGTCCCTCCAGGCCAGGAGAGCACTCTGGGGACATTCCATTAGCACAGCCCCACCTCCTTGATGTCATCCTGTCTCCATCCCCACACCTTGTTCGCCCGTGGCTCCATCCCACCATCCTGGCAGCTGCCCAGTCCCACTCCTCATCTCCCTTGGCCCCATCTCCCTTGGTGGCCCCCAACTGCGACCAGACCCTCCAGCCCTGAGCAGCACCCAAGCCCCTGCTCTTGCCCTCATCCAGCTCCACTCCTGCACAACCAACTAGCACTGGTGCCCCTCCATGTCCTGTCCTGACCTGGACCCATCCTTCTCCCGCCCCAACCCCTCATCCCGCTACCACCCAGCCCTGACATGCCATCCTCCACCTGCCACCTGGGCTCCATCTGCCACCTCCCACCAACCCAACCCAACCTATGTGCTATCCCTCCCCTCCTCTTCTCTCCCTTTCCCTCACTTCTCCAACTGCCAACCACATCATGCCATGCCATGCCATTTCATTCCATGCCATGTCATGCCACCCCACCCCTTCACCAATTGCCACCCATCCTTTCCCACCCATCTAATCCCATCCCATCCCCATGCCATGCCATCCCCATCCCATCCCATCCCCATCCCCATCCCATCCCATCCCCATGCCATGCCATGCCGTCCCCATCCCATCCTGTCCCATCCACATCCCCATCCCATCCCATCCCATCCTGTCCCATCCACATCCCCATCCCATCCCATCCCATCCCATTCTTCTTTTCTCTCTCTTGCAGAAGCATGACAAATGACATGGAACTCAAAACAGTTCCCAGCTGTCTCCCCTTTAATTTCTACTCTTGTGAATGTCTTCTCTTTTAACAAGGTATTTATTTACAGGAGACCTTTTCTTTTAACCCATGGTAACTTTGTTCTGGTTTTGGATTTTTTTTTGGAGATTAAAAGACAGAAAGTAAGGACTATTCAAGCATAAAGGAGGAGGAACCATGTACAGAGACTGCTGGAGGGGATGGAGTAATGTTGTCAGGCTTCTGTAGATCTTCAAAACAGAAATGCTAGATAATTTGCAAAACATAACAACCAAACATAGCTAAGCTTAAATTAAGCAAAACAGAGCTGTCAGGGGAAGAATCAAAGGAAATGGCTGCTGTGAGAAGCTGTAGCAGCAGTGACTCTTCCCGGGATTAGAACACTCTGGTGAGGGTAGCCAGGAGGTACGAAATAGGGTTGAAGTTAGATCTCATCCAACAAAGAAAGGGTGATAAATTTGGTACAAGAACATTGTGGCTTTGTGCATGAGATGAAGTAAGAAAGCATCATTGCCCCAAGGCACTGAGCTCACGCTGAGGATCCCAGGTTGGGGCAGAAGCCCCCAACTTCCCTACAAAATAAAACCTTGCTCAAGGAGCTGCTCGTCTTTGAGTGATTCATAACATCTTTGTTTGAATGACCCACAGTCAGCAAATCCAATAGTTTGCATGCCAAGGGCTTCATCGCTTTCCCAAGGTGTTGTTTTAAATTCACCTTCATCCTCCTTCCTTAGCAATGAAGTTGATAAACGTTAGCGAGTATAATTTACATAGAAGTTGGGCAGCTACTCCTAAAACCGTAAATGATACTATGAATAAGAAACGTGTTTCACCAAAGAAAGTGTCCTTGCATTTCCACCTCTCCAGCCTGTGACCGAAGGGAATATTGCATTTTAATCCGTAAAGCAGATTGCAAAGTCAAACCAGCACAGAGGCATCTATCAAGCCGAGGAAAGCCAACGATGACACCCTTTAAATACACCCAAGCACAAAGTACCATGGAGACTTACCAGATTCAGGTTTGACCAGAAAACCCTCCTTCGACGTATCTGTGCACACATGTTGGGAAGACCAGAAGCTTCCTGGAGGCAAATGAATAAAATGACTGTTATGGACAGGAAATCCAAGGGCTGAGAAGCGCGCAAAGTGGCACAAAGGCAGTATAAGCCCATATCTTACTCACAAAGCTCGAACCCCCCAAGGAATTAGGAGTCACACAGTTTTGCAGAGCAGTAATTCCCTGGCCTGGATGGTGACGTGCAGTGGGATTGCAACCACATCAAGTATCTCCCCCAGCAGCTACAGAATCACAGAATCACAGGGTGGCTGAGGTGGGAAGGGCTCTCTGGAGGCCATCTGGTCCAACCCCCTGCTCAAGCAGGGCCACCTAGAGCCACATGCCCAGGACCGTGTCAAGATGGCTTTTGAATATCTCCAAGGATGGTGACTCCACAACCTCCCTGGACTATCTGTGCTAGTTCTTGGTCACCCTCACAGTGAAAAGTGTTTCCTGATGTTCAGATGGACCCTCCTGTGTTTCGGTTTGTGTCCATGGCCTCTGGTCCTGGCAGTGAGCACCACTGGGAAGAGCCTGGCTCCATCTTCTTGGAACCCTCCCATAAGGTTTTTACAGACGTTGATAAGAACCCCCTTGAGCTTTCTCTTCTCCATGCCGAACAGTCCCAGCTCTCACAGCCTTTCCTCGTAGCAGAGATGCTCCAGTCCCTTCAGCATCTTCACGGCCCTTCTCTGGGCTCTCCCCAGTTATGGCCCTGCCTCTCTTGTGCTGGGGAGCCCAGCCCTGGGCTCAGCACTCCAGCTGTGGCCTCACCAGTGCCGAGCAGAGGGGAAGGATCTCCTCCCTTGATCTGCTGGCAACCCTTTTGTAGCCCAGGACACCATTCACCTTCGTTGCTGCAAGGGCAGAAGGATGATGCACATTTTCTTGTCTTGAAGACTCGTAGAAAGGTGTGTGGGGCCAAACAGGATCCCTGCAGTGACCACCCCAAGCCCCGTCCTTTCTAAGAGCAAGACTGAAGGATTTGGTTCATGGTGAGACACTGCACATCTGCCTCTCCTTCTCCCTGTCGTGGCAGTGTGCAGGGCTTAGCCCATTCCCAGGGCAAGAAGCAAGACTCACATGGGAAAAGCATCTTCCAGGGCATGGTGGCGCCCCTGTTTCCACTAGCCTGGAGAGCGACCAAGGAGAAGGCTCTCAGCAGCAGGAGCAGGGAGGAAGATCCCTCTTGATCCCTCTTTGCCTGGTCGGGTGAAAGGAGCCGTCTCATCTCAAACACAGCAACGTCCCTGCTCTGAAAGGGCAGGTCATCAACCTAGGACATGGGAAAGGAGACATCTCAAAGCAGAGGCGTGCAGGGAAGACCAAGGCTTTCATGACCACTAGAAGACCTTGAGAGACACCAAAGCGGAGGTGTGCAGGGAAGACCAAGGGTTTCATGACCACCGGAAGACCTTGAAAGACACCCAGCTCCTGGCGGGGTTTGCAGCTGTGCAGATTTCCGAGGAAGAAATGGTGAAGAAAGCCATTAAGCGGAGAAACTGCAGTAGAGTGTGAATTGGGAGTGGCTTCCCAGCTGTTCCCTGGGCTCCCTGGGGCTCGGGCCATAAGGCTTTTCTTCTTCTGTGTACAAAAAAAAAGGTCATTTTTCCAACCCCCTCAACTATTTTCATACTCTCCCAGCATGACAAATACACGGCAAATGTCATGTAGCTCTCCGGGAGTGAAGGGATGCGGTCAAAAGCAGGAAAATCTACGCAAAAAGCAGAGGGGAAAAAACCAGATATCCGTGTCACCAAGTGCTGCACTGTTGGTGCAAACGATGAAAAATGGTGTTAAACCACCAAGAAAATGATGAGTTCATTCTCCAGCGTCTGGGACTTCTGCCATGACGTGTCCCAGCGGAGACGCTGCGTGACTGGGGATTTGCCTGCAGGGACACTCGCTCCTCAACCTGCAGTTTTACTTTTATTCTATTAAAACAAAATGATCAAAATGTGTATCGCTTTACTGCAGATGTTGTGACATTTCCAGCCGTGATTTCCCTGGCTTTTAGATCTATAAACAGCTCTGGAAACCTCACAGCTTTGTATTTCCCTGCCGTGATGCTGCAGCAAAATCCCTCGTGAGCTGACCAGAACTGATCTGCTTTATGCAGAGAAGTGTCCATCCCAATCACCCTGGTGATTGCAAACATTTCCAGGTGCAGACTGTCCCGCATGGAGAAATACAAGAGTCAAGATGGCTTACCCCTGAATATTTCTTTTTTTCCTTGTTGGCTATGGAGGAGGCCAGCTGGAGAACTTGGCCCTGGTGGATGAGAAGGGGCAGACATCATTTGAGGGGGACAGGGTGTTGCTTGTGGTGCTCAGGGGTTTCTTTGGAGGCTTTTGAGTGATCCCAGTGAGCACTGTGCTTTTTTTGGGGGGGGGTAAGGAGGTGCATGAGGGTACCCTCGGGTGCCTTCTCCATGGAGCACTGCGGTGGATGAGGCTTTCACTTCACACCAGGTCAAAACAGGAAAAAAAAAACAAACCAGAAAAAAACCCAAGGAAAGCAAAAGTATTTTGATGTTCTTGTGTTTGATGGTGGGCACAGAGGAACCACGGAAAAATAACATCTGCTTGTGCAAGAACTTTCTGTAGACGAATCTGATTGCAAAAGAGATTACATAAACTCTCTTGTCCTTTTAAGCTGTTATTATAATGGCACTTGAAACAATCTGGCCTTTGCTTCGCATCCATGTGCACGTAATTTGCACAACGTACAAGCTCATGACCCACTTGGGAAGGACATCTCAGGCATGAAGGAGCAGCAGCGAGTCAAGGGGGAGACCAGCAGATGAGTGTGTGCACTGATAAGCTCCTTGGGGGGCTTTTTTTTGTTTTATATGGATGCCAAACCTGACATCTTTTGATTTTCTGATTTTCTTTCCTTCTGAAATCAGAAAAAAAAAATAAAAATCATGGTTTTCCTGTAAGATTTCCATTGAGAAAGGAGCATGGTCTGAGCTGCTGGGATGTGGAGGGGTTGGAGAAGGGGGGCTGACATCCCCGAAGGGGACTTAAAGTAATTTAAGGACAATAATGAGTATCAGGTGAGAAAATTTGCTGGCTGGATGGAGAGTATTACCCAGTGTTGTTCTGGCTGACATAAAAATTGGCTATGGGAAGGGTTCAGGGTTTCACATTCATAACCAGACTGCATCTCATGGCTCAGAAACACCCAGCTGCATCTGGAAAACTGGCGCTCAGGGTCTGCAGGTTCTTCTGCTGGATGTAATTCTTATTTATTTTTTGTTTCCTATAAAACCGAGATGAAAGTTTGGAGCAGAAAACACATTATGAGAATGCAACGTCTTGTAAAAGGCAGCTGCATGACCCTCTGGATATCGGTATAATGCTATTGCTGCAGATAACAAATAATATTAGCTGGAAATGGTTTCTAGCTGTTAGGCAAAATTATTATATTGTCAAATGTGATGAATGAGGGAAGCGGAGGAGGCTTTAGCATCCTATTTCGGTAGTTCTGTTCTGTAATGTTGTTCTGAATGCTGGTTGCAAGCCTCTTTACCCTGCCTGCTCTAATCTTGCCCTTGAATGCAGATCATAGAATCATAGAATCATAGAATTGTTGAGGTTGGAAGGGACCTTTAAGATCATCGAGTCCAACCTTTAGCCTACCCTGACAAGAGCCACTTCTAAACCATGTTCCTAAGTGTCCCATCTACCCTTTTTTTAAACACCTCCAGGGATGGTGAATCCACCACCTCCCTGGGCAGCCTATTCCAATGTTTAATAACCCTTTCAGTGAAAAAATGTTTCCTAATATCCAATCTAAACCTCCCCTGATGTAACTTGAACCCGTTTCCCCTCGTCCTATCACTCGTCACCAGGGAGAAGAGGTCAGCCCCCATCTCTCTACAACCTCCTTTCAGGTAGTTGTAGAGGGTGATAAGGTCTCCCCTCAGCCTCCTCTTCTCCAGGCTAAACAACCCCAGCTCCCTCAGTTGTTCTTCGTAAGGTTTGTCCTCCAGACTCCTCACCAGCTTTGTAGCCCTTCACCAGCTTTGTAGCCCTAGATATTAGAAGCCAACCGAGGTCTTTGCTTCCCTCTTGAGCAACGAACAACATCAGGCTTTACCCAGGTAAAAAAGTCCAGTTCCTCAACGTAAAGGAACAGCTCACATTGTACAAGGGGAAAACTCTAAAAACTATGTAAAATCCTTTGGGTGGGTTTGGTTCTTTTATACAGTCGTGCCAGCAACGAGGTGCCGCGCTAGGGCTCTTCCCTTTGTTGCAGGCTCCGCTCCTTCTCGGGAGGTCCTAGAAAGGTCCCCTCCTCCTCGAGGCTAAGTCCCAGCAATATGTGCAAGGGGGGGACAGAAGTCCAATTAATGGCTTTCTATTAATCACTTCCTGAGATAAAGGCACTTGTGCTGGAGCGGTGCCTCCTGGGTGCAGCTCCTGTAGACACCTCCTGTGAAGGACAGAGGGGACAGCTGCCGTTTGGAGGAGATTCATTCCCTTATAATGGAACGAACTTCTAAGAAGTGACAGGTGCCATTCATTTTTTTGTTCATTTTTGGCTTTTTTCACCCCAGTTTGCCCATCGGCGTTGGAAGAGGAGGAAAGATGCTGCTGGTGGTTCTCAGCATCTCACCCCTGTGGCTGTGGTGGCTGATTTCCCACCACGGTTCGTGTTCATGAGCCATCACCCGAGACCACCCTGGGATTTTTATGGCAGCTGGTAACATCCTCCCCACTGCAGCTGGGGGAAACCTGAATGCATCCTTTCTCCACGGCTTAATTTTTCTTTTCCTGATGACTAGCCGAGGGGAGAGCACAGCACTCCCCATTTCCTCGTAGACCGTGCTCCCTTTTCCTCCAGATGGCGATGAATTTTGAATCCCTTTCCAGTGCCTCATCCCAGGGTTTTAGAAGGAGTTTCCAAGCTGTGGATGAAAAAGGCATGCGAGCCCTACTGGGTTGGGGGATACCCCTCTGGGCTCAGCACCTCCACGATGCTCTGCACAGCTCCCTGCTGGCTGCTTCCGATCCTCAGGATGCTCGGAAAAATCCTTGCCATCAAAATAGTAGCTAAAATTCATGTATTTATGGCTTTTTTTCTTGGGAGCGCTTGTCTCTGCAAAATGACTTGTTGAGAGTAAAGCAATCCCATATACATCAGGGGGAATGCCAGAAGGATTGGGTAGTGGTAATCTCTGTTCGATGATGGCGCAGCCAATACAGGCTTATTGTATTGAGGTTTTATGACTACCCTGCAAGAAGAATGTTGAAACATAAAGAGGGTTGGGAGAAAAATCACGAGAATGGTCAGAAGTTTGGAAAATGCGTATTACAGCGAAAGCCTCTGGGCACCCATTTCATAAAGAAGAGTTTGATCATCTCCGTATGTGAATTTACACGGACAGCAGGGATCTGGCGTCAGACAGAAAATGAAATGAGATCTTATGGCTGGAAATGAGTAACATCAAAGTGTAAATTGCTTAGGTTTTTAACTGTGCAAGTAATAAAAAAAAGAACATTTTACTGGTCATTATGAACAGTTCTTTGCTGCTAAACATTTTGTCAGGAGGGGATTTCAGCTCAAAACTCTCCTCTAGTCCAACTAGAAGTGATGGGGCGTTTTCTTCAAGGAGGTGTCAGACCCAAAGGCTACAGTCTGAAAAAGTTGTGACCAAGGGAGAATAAATGATCTGTGGCACCCACTCACTAACACGGTCTGATCCTGGAAGTCCCCAAAGCTCATTAGAGAATCCAGGTCCCACAAAAGCTCTTCAGGCACCTGAACTTGATGTCCTTGTTAGTGTGTCTGCAAGATCTCTGCTGGAAACCTCTCTCTCAACACGCATGCAGGTCTCTTCTCTTGTGAACAGGGGATCAGCGCTGAGTTTTCACGTGCTAACAAACACACAGGTGTCTTTTGTTCCCTCTCTGGATCCCATGGTGCCTCCTCTTTTGGAGGAAGAGGCTGTGCCCAAGCATGGTGGACACTTTTAGGCAACCAAGACGATGCCATGACAATTCTTTCAGTGACTCTTACAACCTCACAGGTCCTGCTCACACACTTATGATAGAGAAGATGCTCTGCATGTTAGAGACTCAACGTAGGGGGAAGCATTAAATATTTAAAAAAACACATTTTAAAACGAACATCTTCCACCAAAATCAACTGCTATGTTTAGACGAACTCTTCCTTAACTCTCTTTCAATTCATTCCCAATCTCTGTGTACATTTTTGGTGGCGGTCAGTGCAGGAGAGTGAACGTGTCACCTCCTTGCCCACCTGGCAGAGTTTTCTCCTCTCCAGCCCCCTTGGCTGGAGGTCCTCTGCTCAGAGGCAGCCAAGAGCATCAAAGGTTGGTCACAGGAGTGTAAAGTTGTTTCTACACTGGAAATGGAGACCCTTCTAGTCTACATGGGCTATCAAACCAATGGGTTGAACCTGGGTTGGGTCAGCATCTCGAGTTAAAAATGTTAGAGGAAGAATGAGTGAGGAGGTAGCTTGAGCCTTCTCCCAAATCTCTGTTGCAGACTACACCACCTTTAACGATCTTTGAAAAGTTCTGTTAAGCAGATGCTGAAGGAAGGACATATATTTCAGTATGTTAATCTTAGGAAAAAATCAAGCCTGTCTCAAAAGATCAGAGGTGCTCATTTGCACCCAACGTTCTGCCTGCTCAGGAGGGAAAAAATGAAATAAATAAACTCCAGATAAACAATCACACTTTCTGATGCTTGGTAGCACCTCTGCCTTAAATTTGAGGTTCAGGGTGTTTTATTGCCTGTTGCTTCACATCGGGCTGTTGGATATAAGAGGTGGTTGATGGTACCGTATTGCACACAGACACCGTTTCATCCAGCTGTACGTGCTGCATTTTTTATTTATCTTTAATGTTTCCCGCAGTTCTGCAGTCCTGTAAAGTGATTTTGTAGTTTCCTCACCCAGGAGTAACAGTCCAGGGTCATTTGTAGGGAAAATAACTCCTATGTCCCCTGAAACTCTTAAATGAAGGAATTAATGCATTTTCCACAGTGCAACGTGGAGGGGAAAGTGTAAAGAAATGCGGTACCGCCCCAGTTCAGCTTTATTTAGTTCATTTTCAGCTTTATTTGGTGCATTCACAGCTTTCCTTAGTGCCTCAGGGATTTAGTCACTGAAGGATAGAAACCAAACTAGAAAATTATAAATATTGCAGCAAGTTTACTAAAAACTTCGCAGAAATAGGCTGAAATACATTAACAGAGGTCATACCACAGTTCAGGGGAACCAAGCAAAACTCCAAAGGCAATGATGTCTTAATTAAACAGAGGACTGAAATAATAAAAGGCATGAGGCGTCCACCCGTCTGTAAATTTTACTCAAATAAATAAATTTTTTTCAAAAGGGGAAAGATTTTCAGAAAAATAAACTTTTTAACCGCAGATTTTACTTCCTTGTTCCGTAAAGTGTAAATGATGGGGTTTAACAAGGGAGTTAAAATAGAGAAGACAACATTGCTCATGACATGGACATCAACGGGGATGTCCGCTCTGTAGGACATGTACGCCACAGTGATGGAGAAGTAGTAAGTGCCCACCACAAGCAGATGGGAAGTACATGTTGAAAAAGCTTTCGTGCGTCCTTCTTTGGAGTTGATTTTCAGTACGGAGAGGATGATGTGGACGTATGAGAGGGTGACGAGCAATAGAGGGACCACCGACACTGTCATAGCAATGGAGAACCCCAAGAAGGTCTGGAAATCAGCACTGAAGTCCGAGCATGCAGCCTGTACCACTGACAGGTGGTCACAAAAGCAGTGGTGAACCTTGGTTGTGTCCCTGTAAGCCAGCTGAGAGGTCTGCATGATGACGGGCACGGGTATTAGCAACGCAGTGATCCAGGCGCTCGCTGCCAGCTGGATGTTCACTCTTCTTGTCATCTTGGCCGGGTAACAGAGGGGGTTGCAGATAGCTTCGTAGCGGTCGTAAGCCATGACCACCAGGAGAAGTGCTTCAGTTACCGTCAACCCGTGAAAACTGTACATCTGCAGAAAACAGCCCCAAAACGAGATGGTTTTAGCGTTGACCAGGAACATCACCAGCATTTTGGGGATGGTGGTGGTTGTGAATAGCACGTCCAACACGGAGAGGTTAATCAGGAAAAAGTACATGGGTTTATGGAGCGTGTGGTCAACCACAACCACGGTGATGATAACGGCATTACCGACCAGGATCAGCAGGTAGAATAGCAAGAACACAACGAAGAGTGGGGTCTGGAAATCCTGGAGAGCTGGAAACCCCACCAAGAAAAAGACTTTAGTGGAAGCATTGCCGCTGCAAGTCTCCATGGCGGGGCTGGTCAAAACACCTGCAAGGATGAAGAAGGAGTAAGGGAACCAGCTGATGTGCAGGAAGACATTTCTCTAAGGAACATTGCAGAGGTTCTGCAAGGAAAACACGCATTGGGTGGAATCACACAGAGCCAAGCACATTGCAAGACACAGCTTGTCCCCTCATGTCTCTAACCCACAATTAAGATGATTTGGATTCTCTGTTGATGGTCTGGATTATGTCTATAGGTGGCACGCTCTTCAGCTTTGGGCATGAAGGCCAAGGTTTCCCTGTTGGAAGGGGTCCAGAGGAGGCCCCAGAGATGTGAGGGCTGGAGGCCCTCTGCTGGGAGGACAGGCTGAGAGAGTTGGGGGGGTTCAGCTTGGAGAAGAGAAGGCTCCACGGAGACCTTGGAGCCCCTTCCAGTCCCTCAAGGGGCTCCATGAAAGCTGGGGAGGGACTCTGGATGAGGGGAGCCATGGGATGAGGGGGAAGGGTTTTCCACTGCAAGAGGGGAGATTGAGCTGAGATCTCGGGCAGAAATTCTTGGCTGTGAGGGCGGTGAGCCCCTGGCCCAGGTTGCCCAGAGAAGCTGTGGTTGCCCCATCCCTGGAGGGGTTCAAGGCCAGGTTGGCCGGGGCTTGGAGCAAGCTGGGCTGGTGGGAGGTGTCCCTGCCCAGGGCAGGGGGTTGGAACTGGATGGTCTTTGAGGCCCCTTCCTACCCAAACCATTCTATGATTCTTTGTTATGATTCGTCTCACTTAGCTTTGGGTGCTCTCTGTGCAAAGCCCCTCTATCTGCAGTGGTCCTCCTGGGTCCCTTTTCTTGTCCGTGGGAAAAAGGAGCATTTCTGGGGATGCAGCTCCTCTGCCCCATTCTGCACAAAGGAGGAGACGAACAACGTTACGGAAATGGCCATTTCTCTTCTCTAAGGGAATTCAGGGAATTAGCTGAGAAGCAGTCAATCAGCTGTCTCTCTTCTGCTTGATTACTGCAATCTTTGCTACCCAAAGTCATTCTCATCACCCTTTTTTCACGCCCGTGTTACCTCTGGTTGGCTACTTCCAGCTCACTGCGTTTCCCACTGTCATTGCAGCTCACAGTAGATTTCTGCTGCTGTTGCTGAAATTCAGATGAAACTGTAGAATTTCTTTTGACTTCCAGGTCATTTCCTGGTACATAAAAGCAAAGGAATTTTCGCCGTAATTTTTTTTGGCTGACGTAGGTCAGCAGCATGTCTTTTACCATAGTAAGCAATGTTTTAGAGATTCATGAAGTTCAAAGACACTGTAATAAAAAAAACTAGGAATAAGTACCCGTCAGTGACTTCAGCTCAGATGGAGGAGGACACGATGTGTGACAGCTCACAGCCCTTACATATCTTTATTTTACATAAAGTAGCTCTACAATTGCATTATTCATATAAACTTGTGATACTTTTTTGGATTTCTCCAGGAAGGGTAAGAAAGAGCATGTCGTCCTTTTCCATTTATTTTACATTATGAGCTTTTAAGATTCCTGAGTTACAAAGATTTTCTTTCCTCTCAATGGAAATCCTTCCTTTGTTGCTCATAAAGATTTAATGCATGTTAGAAAGAAGCATTCTGCCCAAACCCTATGGAATAAAGCAGTATTTTGGAAACTTCCAGCATCTTCTCTTCAAGCCACGAAACTTCCGCTGCACTTTCATAGGCACAGATTCCTTTGGAATTTATCCATTTTCTCTAACATTGGGTAAATCAAAACTAAGATAACGTTCAGAAGAAAAACCACCCTTGCTTTCATTAGGCTTATGTTAACAAAAAAAAAAAAAAAAGGAGAAATGAAGCTTAATTAAGTTTTCATGCGTTTTCATTCCCTTTTTCCAATTTAAGAGAGGGGAAATAAAGCTCTCTTGGAAATGTTTTCGGCTTGGCCACAAGTAGTTGAGAATGATGGTTGGTCTATGCAATTTCCTAACATTATTAAATCTCTGGTAATTTTCAGATAGTTTTACCTTTCACCCAGAAAGTCATCTCCATAACCATATAGGAGAGATCCATTTAATATTACAAATAAATAGATTTTCTGCCCCACTGAGATTTAAATATAATTGATATTTTGTTTACTCTCTACCTCTCATCTAATCTAACCTTCTCCATTTCTTTTTCTTGTTATTATTTTTTCCAAACTAGTAAGCTTCAAGGATGTAATTTGTATAAACCAATGTCGCGCTATTAAAAAAACCCAAGATAATGTATTGTATTGAATTAAAATTGCCAGCGTGTAATGGCCTTAAAATCAACATTGATTTGAAGTTGTTTTCAGACATAGTAGATCAAATTCTCATTCTTTGGAGCCTGCTGACATGTATTACGATCATATTTTTCCATTCTGGACCCCATGAGAAAAAAGTAAATCAAAGTGAAACACTTAATTAGTCTGAAAAATATTATCATATTAACAGAATAGTAGCAACAATAACTCACTCGCACTTTGAAGTTGTAACAAGGTCTTCTCCTTCCTTAATGTTATCCGTAGCGATAAGTGCAAAGCTCCTGCAATATATCAACGGGCAAAGCCACTACTGATATTCAATACACATGAACGTGCTGCCCTGCTCCCCACCCAAAGATGCTCCCCAGAGATGCTCTCCGTGATGTTTTCTCGCCTTCAGCTGGGAGACCAACATGTTATTTTCCCGACAGAGCAGTTTTGAATCCCCTCATTGCATGCCACAGGTCACAGCAGGTGGAGATCGTGCAACAGATTTGCATAGACAAGAGTTTTCACCACATGAAGTTTGTTGTGTGATGGAAGTGTGTCATTGTGTCAAGGCCCGGGCAATGGCTGGTGGAGAAACACTGGAGGAAGACAGGTCTTTTCTTCTCAAATTTGGAGGAGCTTCCAATGGCTCAATACTGACCCTTCCAATGCCTGTGTTGCACTCTGGAGGGTGTGAAAGTCTCATCTCCCCCTCTACACCACCCGAGGTGAACACTGAAGATGCAGTATATGGCCAAGGCAGAGGAGCAGTTCTCAGGTGGGGCCAACAGCAGCTCGCTCAAACGCATGAGCATGCCCGAATGCAAACACAACCACAGAGGATCCCAATCTGTATCTTTTCCAACTCCGTCTCCTTTCTCCAGGATTTTCAGGTCAAGCTGGTGCAGGAGGAGCGGGCAATCGGAAATACAACGTGCATGGGACTGGGCTGGGCAACTTCTCTGGCTGCTCGGGAGTTTCCTTGCGTGTCATCCCTGTATGTTGGCCTCTGGTTCTTAATTTCACCTCGAACAGGAGCCCAGGCCTGCTCCATGCACCATGCTTAGGTATGTCTAGGTATGTTGGCCAACATACAACCACTTTACATGGACAACCAGGTGACAACTTCAGCCATCCCTGGGCTGTTTCTGTGAGCAGCCCATCTCCTTGCCCTGAGACCATTACCTCTAAACCTCACAGCTTCTTCTTTTGGAGGCTTTGTCAAGTATGGCTGAGGCCAAGGGGAAAAATGACAGCCCCTGGGAACTGTGTGGACTGGTAAATCCAGGCACGTGGCATGAGAAGACATTGCCACCTGGCTCTAAAGTCAGTGGAGGGGGATGTTGCCCTTTGAGGGGCAATTCATAGTTACTAAAGTAAACACCTTCTCCAAATGTCCTCCCAGACCAACATCCTCTTGCTCCAGATTCCTCCATAAATATCTCCACTGTCCCCTAACCATCCTTAAGTGAAAGTTGTGGGATGACAGTTAGAAAGGGCTAAATCCTGTCTTGTGTAGATAGGGTCTGACATGCTCAGTCTTCTGTGGTGCAGGATGCATCTTTAGACACCATACAGAAAAATACAGATTTAATTACTATTTTAGAAATTTGTGAATAATGCAAGGACCTGCAGCTCAGGAACATCTAGATACAAAACCTTAAACCAATCTCATTTACATTGCTCCGACCCAATTATTCCTCTGAATTGCAGTCATGTCTCTGGTAAATGAAAGAGATGGAAAGTTCTGCCAGGTGGTGGGATCTGGTGGTGCTCCTGGAGTGTGTCCTCAAAGTCATTTTGCCCAGGAAGCTCCCTTCAATTCTGCTCACTCAAGCCAGAATATAGGGTGGGGGGACACCAATTCTTTGGGTCCAACATCCTGAGTCTGAATCCTCAAGACTAGGGGAGCTGGGATCAGGAGAGCATCACTGAGGGCTTGGCAAGAGGTTGAGACCTTTTGGGGAACGTGAGGACACAAAGATGGACCGTAGTTTGGTTTCATTTGTAAAGGTGGGATTCATGCCAGATTGGGTCAGTTTTTAAACAGAATCTTTGAAATAAGATTCAGTGGGTGGTTTACATGCATCTCTGAATCCTCCGCATATTTTCATTAATATCTCACCCCCTGCCAGTCTCCAGTCACGTCCTGACTGAAAGCCATCAC
The DNA here is from genome assembly GCF_028500815.1 of Rissa tridactyla. Classification (NCBI taxonomy): domain Eukaryota; kingdom Metazoa; phylum Chordata; class Aves; order Charadriiformes; family Laridae; genus Rissa; species Rissa tridactyla. The sequence goes on along the minus strand of NC_071466.1, from coordinate 9,208,495 downwards.
AGCCAGAAACGAGTAATATGGTGGAGCTGTGCAAAGTTCCTCCTGATTGGACTTCATGTCCTTGAGAGCCTCCGAGTGCTCACGACACTTGTTGAGGTTTTGGTGCAAGGTTCACACCTTCTCCATCATATTTGTGCCGTGGATGTTATCCTGCAGTCCACATCTTGCTCCAGGGACTAACAGGAGGACACCAGCTACGTTTCCAAGCAGAAAAACCCACGTAACTGTGGTTTCCTGAGCTTAGACTATGGATGAGAAAAATCTCCCTAACATTTAGTTCTAATATTCTTCTAGGATAACAGGTAACAAAATGTTTCTTGCATAGCACAAAGGAGGATCTGATTGCTGATTATAAACTGTTTGAGCTGGGATCTTGTCTTGTCAGTTCTCATTTAATTTTTAGTTACGGGTAGCTTCGGATACACCCACTATAAATGATCCTGGGATTATCTAGCCTCTGCTCAGTCTCAACAAATTGGTGGAAAAATATGTTACAGGACACCAATCCCTCCTTCAGGATGGCAATTTTATTAAACTACCCGATTCTGTGAAACACCCACATAATTAGGACTAAGAGCTGCTCCGGCTTAAAATGTCATCACTGGCTTCCCTGGGGACAGGACGGAGATGCTCAAGGTGCCAACTGGTTCACAGCAGTCCGCTAGACTTGAATGTTGTATGGTCTTGAGCACAACAATGGCTGGTGGCATCTGAGATATCTCCTCCCAGGTTCTGTAGGACCCTGGTGCCATCCCCACCGTGGTGTCTGCATCTGTCCCAGGTGGGGTGGCCATGGTCAGGGGAGGATGGAGAGGTCAGCACAAATGGTTATACCCTCAGCAGATCTGAGGTCCCTCTTCCTGCTCCAGGTCATGGTGGGAGAGATGCTCCTCTGGGGGAACTCATCTCATTCAGAAGCAGACATCTATTACAGCTGGAGAAATTGCACCATGAAAATGCTACCCATGAAGCTGCGGGGACTTGCTCAAGTGTGACTAGTAGATGTTGGCAAAGGAGGCTAATAAATTCTGTAAGACCAAATCACAGAATTGTTGAGGTTGGAAGTCACCTCTAGAGATCATCTGGATCATCTGCAGCAGGTTGCCCAAGACTGTGTCCACTCAGGTTTTGAACATCTCCACAGATGGAGACACCATGACCTCTCGCAGCAATCTCTGACAGTGTTTGGGTGGGGGACAAATCCCTTCCCTGTACTACGGTTGCTCTGAGCAGCAGCCTCCCCACGCCATCCCCCTCCCGAGCACTCTGGCCAGTTGTGGGACAGGGCAGCAAATGAGACCCTGGTGCCTCTTGAAGGTCAAGTCCTTTCTCCTGGGAGCTCCCACTCTTCCTGGCTGGGACCACCCATTGGAACGGCAGGAGAGCCAAGCCCCGTGCTGGTTCAGCTCAGTTCATTACTTAAAACCCCATAAGGTATTTCTTTTCATCTCCTTGTCTTCTTCGTCCTTCCCTTTGCCCTCAGACTTATCTGAGCTACCTTCCCTCACTGCCACACTCTGCTCCTCCAGCTTATGAATCACTTCTCCTCCACTGTCTGCCATGGCCTGAATGTCCGTGGTGCTCCCTATGGTTTCCTCTCCCTGGACCCCTAACTCTCCATGTCCCACCCTCACCTTCCCTTGATCTGCAAAATTTTTTGCAAATTTTCAAAAACTGCCAATTTGCAAATCAACAGTGCTACCACTCCTACCCTGTCCCCCCTCGCATGCTCATCCCCGGTCATCTGGTTTCTGTGGTCACTTCTTGGAGCACCTCTTGGTGCCAGAAGGGCGTGTGTCCCCCTTTCCCTGTGCAGGAGGCAGGATCTGGCCCTGCTCCATGGACACAAGAGCAAGTAACACCAACGCTAAGCCACGATCACGCTCAGCGTGAACAGGACAGGTGATGACTCTACTCATTTCCGTGCATTTTCTAATGTACACCTCCTGGAGTAATTCCCCCCCTGAATTTCTCATTGCATCCAAGTGACATGGTGCCCCTGACGACGGAGCTCCTGGGTCCTCGTTTTAAAAATACTCCCTGTAAACATTCAGGAGAAGTTGCGTTTCCAAACATGTTTGTTTCGAAACACTAATTCTTACACTCGGGTGGCAATGCCAGTGAAAACATCGCAAATTGGTCTCTTGGTGGCTTGCAGGTCTTTGGAGTTTGAGAAATGTTTTTCAGAATAATTAATACCCAGGGACATCGTAATCAGGGCTTGCGCGGCGGGTGCTGGAGTGTGCCAAAGCCTCGGGGAGCCTGAGCCTCCAGTTGCACAGGTCCCGGTGAGCACACAGTAAGAGTTTTAAAGTTCTTAAACCCTTTAAACTATTTTTTTTTTTTGAGCCCTATCAAGTTAAGAAGCTCTGGGTGACTTGGTCTGTGGAGAGAGGTTACACTTTGGGCTGCTCTGCAGGTGTGGAGCATCATCCTGGAGCCACTTTTTGTTTTCCTATGAGTAAAGCCGTGGACACTGGTGTACCCTGTGGGTGTCCCAGCGTAGCACAAGTGCTTTCATTCTCCTAATTATGACTTGCTGGAAAATACTTTCATTTTCACAGATATCTTTGATTTAAAGAGAAATGATCCAGCAAAGAATTCCCTTATGTCAAAATTTCTTACATTGATGCCATCTGAAATAACTTTCTCTCTCTTTATTTCACTATTTATTTTTTTTTAAAGAAAATAAAAATAACATGTCTGCATAAAAATAAACTAGCAAAGGAGATGCTAATGGAGAGAGCCCCTTCCCGGGGTCCATTGCCTTCATATTGCCCCAGCAGCCCACACTGTCACACCGTCCCTTCGCCATCTGCTCATCGACCTGTTGTCCATCCGCTTGACCTGCTGGTCCTCTGCATCTCGACAACCTTGTGGGCTGTAAATCCTTGAGGATTTGCCCGCTGCGTAAAACCAGAGCTTTCCTGTTTTAAACCAGTCTTCTAGTGGTTTCAGGGAGCATCCCCTGGTCCTATTGCTGGGGGTGATGCAAATATCAGATTCAATTTATCTTCATCCCCTCCACCCTGCCCCTTGCTGGGAGTCATCCTGTATAGGAGCAAAGCAATGCTTTTGGAATAATGAACCCAGCTCGCCCCGATTTAAAAGATTCTTGACCACACCATTGATTTCGAATTTCAGAAGTTCTAGGTAGAAAAATGCTCATTTCGTTTTGCGTGCATAAAATGCTGGATGTCACTCTTCAGCTACCCGGTTTTGCAAAGCGTGATCAATCAGTTCTTAATAAAATAGCCGAATAAGAGAAGATTAATAAGTGGATATGCTATGAACAAGGTGAGTGAGACGGTTGGATCTAATCAATATTTGGATGCCATAAAAATGCGTTTCCCTACAGAGCGTGAATTCCATATAAATCACCCCCACAGCTCAAGCTGCAAAAACAAGGAGTATTGGGGCAGGGTGAGGATGACACCTTCCTTCCCCTGCTGTTTTTTCCATTCCTGAGGCATGTGCCATCCTGTTAAAAAGGGATGAAGGACTCAGTGACACCCCAAAGAACAGCCGGTCTCATGCAGCTCTTACCCCACAGCCTGCGGGATGCTCTTGGGGTGAGCGGCCCCAAATTTATAGGCAGGGCTGGGGGTTTTCTGTGCAGCGAGGTGAGAGGTGGGTGGCGGTGACTTGAGTCACTGGGAAATTCATCTGAAGAGCCCTGACTTTGCCGATGGGGAAACTGAGGCTGGCGGGAAGCTGGAGTGTCCCCAAGAATCCACTCAAGACACAGGTGGGTGCAATCGTTGCTCACACGAAACCATGAGCAGCGAGAAACCAGAACTGCAGTTTGGTTTTTCCCTTTGTCTAGCTGAAAATTGTTAGTTACATTCATTATTTTTTTTTTATTTCCTGCCTTTGCCCAGGGACGTGCACAGAAATAAAATTCATCCCCGGCCCCAGGACTCTCTGGAGAGCTGCTGGGCTGTGGGGTGAAGGATGTGGGGGCTCAGGGCATCCCGACTCCGGGAGTCCACAGGCTCCCTGCTTGCATGGAGGGAGCGTCCTCCTTCTCTGCACTCACACTGCCACCCCCCGGCACACCGGAACACAGCTCCCCGGCATGGGGGCACCAGCGCCCCCAGCACCCGCCGGACCCCTCCTCTTCTTTGCCAGTGGCAGAAGAGGTCATCCATTCTTTCTTCTGTCCATCCATCCATCCATCCATCCATCCCCCCTCCCTGCTTCCATCCATCCTTCCATCCATAGAATGACAGAATGGTTTGGGTTGGAAGGGACCTTAAAGACCACCCAGTGCCACTCCCCTGCCCTGGGCAGGGACACCTCCCACCAGCCCAGCTTGCTCCAAGCCCCGGCCAACCTGGCCTTGAACCCCTCCAGGGATGGGGCAGCCACAGCTTCTCTGGGCAACCTGGGCCAGGGGCTCACCACCCTTATAGTGAAAATTTTCTTCTTAATATCTCATCTAAATCTCCCCTCTTTCAGTTTAAAAACATTATCCCTTCCTCCCTCCTTCCATCCATCCATCCATCCATCCATCCATCCATCCATCCATCCATCCATCTCCATCCCGAGCAGCAGTAGTAACTACCAGCTCATGGCTCTGCATGTTCCCACCAGCTTTTCCACAGGTAAATAGCCCCCACCTAGTTATTCGGTGGGGATACATGTCCCAGGTGACTGCCTCTTGGGTGTGAGTCCCTCATGTCTTACTTCCTTGCAGTGTCCATCAGTCACATGCAAATTCTCCAGCATTCAGGTTTTCACCTACAAGTGGATTTATGAACGATGGTTACCCTTTTGAGCCTCCCTTGCACAGTTCTATGAGACAAGAAAGGATTCGGGACTATATCAGCACAGCCGTGCCTAGCCCGGGGACTTGGGACAAACGTGCTGGTGGAGCAAGGACCACTGGGGTTTGCAACATCTGCCCTGGACGCTCGGTGCAGACTCTGGAAGGGTTGGCTGGAAAAACCTTTGTGGTCACTAGTCCAGCCTCCCCCTCCAAACGGGACTGTCACCTGCATGGGTCAGGGCATCACATCCTCACAGCATCCTTTTTTTTTTCCTGTTGAGCCCAAAGGAGGTACCTGGAGGTGGAAATCTCCACTTGGTGAGGTGAAAACCTACCATGAGACATGGGCTGGTCACGGACCTGCAAACTTCATGTTAGAATCACGGAATCATGGCATGGTTTGGGTGGGAAGGGACCTTTAAAGCCCATCTAGTCCAATCCCTTGTCATGGGCAGGGACATCTTCAACTAGACCAGGTTGCTCAGAGCCCCGTCCAACCTGGCCTGGAATGTTTCCAGGGATGGGGCATCTCCCACCTCTCTGGGCAACCTAAATGCCCAAATTCGCACAGTGACTTCAGGGACATCCAATGAAGCCACCAGTGGGTGCATCAAAGCAAACAAGAGGAGGTGGCTCTTCACTCAGGATCCCATCCCGCCTTGAAATGCCCTCCCACAGGATACTGCGAGATAAAGCCAACAGGAGTTCGAGGAAGGACTTGGGATATCCGTGGAAGAGAAATCCAGGGACAGCTGTTAAACAGTTAAAGACTGTCCTGACTCAGGGCTATAGTCTTGGGGCCACTGTTGGACCATCCCATGGATGAGGTGGGCTACTGGCCACCTAGACATGGGTGTCCTCTTCTTAATTGCTCCTGCAACCTTTGAGAGTTCCTCACAAGCAGGATAGTTGCTTGTATGTGGACATTTTCCTCTCCCATTTAGAAAATCCAATTAGTCTGCCTAATTAAGAAGGTGTCGTTGTGCCTGGGAGGTATTTTTCTGATGTTGCCACAGCTGAGCTCAGCCCTTCGAGAGGTGGCCAAGTGTCCTGCTCATGGGAGGCTCTCTTTGTGTAAAACACAGATCAGTGATGGAACATGTCAGCTTTGCTCTGAGACTTGCTGGTCACTTGGAAATGAAGAAAGAAAACAATTAAGTTTTAATACTTTGAGGATATTCTGTGTCATCCTGCCCAGGCAGAGGCTCTGACGGAGAGGACATTGGAGCTTGCTGAATGTCACCATGGCTCTGCTCACACCATCCCTCCTTGGCTCTCAGCAATAGCTGGCTCTAAGTTTGGCTTATCTCCGCACGCAGCCGGCACGACGGGGCTTAGCGGGGCTCCTGCCTGTTTTCTCAGCTGCTTTTCTCTGCGTTTGACCAGGTTTTACAGCCTCTCACCATGACTTTCCAAAGCCAGCGCTGGAAATCACCCTGTCCTTTAGTCCTCCAAAATAAAGCCCAAGCAATTTTAAAATACTGAGATTATCCAAGCACTCCCCAAACTCCTCTTTCACCATTTTTGGCTCTGTCCATTCCCCTCCACTGTAGGTGTCTATTTTGCTCACAGCTGCAGTTGACCTTTTGATGAACATTGACGTGGAAAAAGCCATTAAGCAGCGTCAGCTGGCAACGCCACCATGGAGCAGAATATCATCCCCTTTCCATGTGCTGGTGGCCATCCTTGCGGCTCTGGTAGCCATCCTTGCGGGAGGCATCCCCTCTATGTGTTCCTGCTGCTCTTCAGTATTGTCCCAGCGATCTCACCCAGTTCCCACCTTCTCTGAGTTTCCTTCTTGGCTTGAGACCAGAGCGCCAGATGATGCTCTTACAACACTCTCCATCCATTCCTTGAACTGAAAATCCCTCATTTGTGTAAACTCCAGGGTTTTTTGACCTTGTTAGCTGCCTGCAAAGCTTCCTCCACCTGATCTTCATGTGTAGCAGACCCACACAACAGTGTTCTTTTTCTTGTCCCATTTCCTACAGACTTTCAGCTGGTCTAACTCTTGGCGTGGTCTGAACTTCAGAATAAATCTGTACCTCTGTGATGGTATGGAAACCATCATGCTCCTCTTTTGCTCCTGTCTGCCCTTCCTGAAAACTCTAGTTCTTTTTCTATTAATATTCTAGTTATGGAGATGGTTTTGCTGAGTCTCTGGTGGGGCAGAATGAGCCATTGACCCAACTCCAGGCTTCCAGCTTTTCCTATTCCCCTCCACACACCTTGCGTTAAGATACAGACATCTGGGATGTTGGGTGGACTGACCCATCATCGTCTTCATCCCTCTTTTCTACCCCTGTCAGGACTAACCCTATTTCTGCATGGGTCTAGGTCCTGATCCGAATCCTTCTCCTTCCCTGCTCTCCTCATTTGCTGCCTCTGCTCCTCATTCAGGATTTACGGATGAAAGCCAGCGAGTCTCTGTGCAGAGACCTGCACGCCATGCAACCCTCTTGCATCTCCACCAGCCTCCTTCTCCCCAGCAAAATCTGTGCTGGGGCAGAGCAATTTCAGGATGATTTTTGTTATTACTGGGTTGTCCTGGTGAGGACATGGTAAAAAAAAAAATCATCTTTAGCCTCCAATATTAGCTTTTTTTGAGGGGGAAAACCCAATTTGGAAACTGCTGGAGATGATCTGCCCTTCCCCATCCCCTGCATCCTTGCAGCATCACTCCCCGGTTTCAGCGATATCCAACCAGTGGCATCGCAGAGAGCAAAATCCATGAGCCCTTTTCTTGCCCCGAAGGTTTTCATGTCTCATTCATTCCATGGGCTGCGTTTCATGAAGGATGGTATCTCTTGTCCCTGCACATTTTTAACTGAAATTCTCCCAGATGGGCTTTTGCAATGCCAAAATGATTTTTTAAATTATTTTAGTCCAAGCAGTACATCTCTCCTTGCTGGGCCACGCAGCCCGGCTTTCCTTCCCAAGGACTTTTCCATCCTAAAAGCCAACTAATTTCTCATCCCTTTAGGTCTGACTGCGTCTAGGCTTGGTGGGATCATATTCCAATTGATAGGCGATAGCAAACATCTTTAAAAAAAAAAAAAAAAGACAAAGGATACTGGTGAAAATGGGAAGAATGCAGTGCTTTATCAGGGCTGTAATAACATTTACTTACGTAGTAATTTCTTTAAGATACTTTAGTAAAGACAAAATGTACTAGAATTTAGATAACTTTGAGGGCTGATAAAGGCACCGTTCTAAGGATTTCTGCGTATAGATTCCTGTAAAGTTTCACTTCAATAACAACTGCAAATTACAAATGCTTCCAAGAAACAGGAACTCGTTCAATTATTAAGCACCCGGCTCGAAGCGCTGCGCAGTCTGGCTTGGTGACTAATTACTTTTCAGTAAGATCCTTCTTCGGAGAAACTCTGCCCCTCCTCATAGCATTGCTATCGGCACTCAGGTCGTTAGAAGCAATTAAGACTAATTGTAAGCCTACACGGACAGAAAGGCTTTGGCAGGGGATGGCGGGACCTTCCATCTCCCCGTTAGATGTGGATGGAGCTGCCAATGCTGGACATGGGCAGGGGGCAGTTTCCCATACATGAAGCTTCCAAAAAACTACTGCCATCACGAATGACATTAATTAGAACCCATTTGCAGGCTCAGCAGAAGGACGGCGTGGTTGACGAAGGCGTCGAAAAGCACCTTCTGCATTTTAAAGCCACGCTGAAAGGGCGGTGGGTGCAGGTGCTCTCACAGTTGACGTCCTCCACCAAGGAAAGATCTTGTTTTCTGCGATGCTCCCACTTGTGTGACATCCTTCATAAAAAAAAAAAAAAGGAAAAAAAAAAAAGAAAGAAAATAGGAAACCAGATGTTTCTCTCGGTGCATTCTTGCTATGTGCAGTACACTCACGTTTTAGCCACTCGCCTTTATATAATGCCATTAGTTCCCCTAACTAACACCTAGCACTCAGATGGAGCGAGGGGTGGGAACCTGGCCCAGGCTGCGAAGCATCATGACTTGCAAGCTGCTTTCTTTTTCTTTTTTTTTTTTTTTTAAAAAAAAAAACTGAATTACAAACAGGATGATGGCCTCTGTCCATAAATCGCAGTCTCTGACACCACCTCCCCCAGGAGTGAAGTGCATAATAGACTCGAAACTCTCCAAGAAGTGCATCTTGTGCAATTACGCAGCAACATAAATGCTCTGAGCTCCGGCAGCCTCTGAGCGCGGCGTTAATCCCCTGCTGGAAAGTTTTCAAGTCAAAGCACATCCTTCAGGAAACATCATTGCTTCTGTGTTATTCATAAAAAAACCCATTCTCATATTTTTTGAAAGATTTTCCGAGACTGAAGGCATCTCACACGTCGCAGGCGATGCTGTCCCAAAATAGTTACGCCCAAGGGCGCGGGCTGGCGGTTTCGCAAGAACAGAACGGGGGAAAGTTGTATTTTTTTCCCTTTCTTTTGCTTTCCTTCTCCTTACCCAGGGCAGGATTTCTCTCTGCCCCTTCCCAGCTATTGCTGCAGATGTTGAAACCCAGCTGTGTCGCAATTCACTCTCCTGTGTGTCCCAGTGGCTCTGCCCATTCATAAGAACTGAAATTTTGGTTGAATGTATGCCTTGAAATTTCCCTATGGAAGAATATATATAGAAGTATTTCAGGATGAATATATGGAGAGGAATTTCAGGATGAAGTTCAGCGGTGGAATAATGAGGATACTCCTCACTGCATTTGCACAGCCCACAAGATTCCTCTTTCTTCAGGGCGGGCAGGAATGAAGGTCCCGTGGTCGAGGGACAGGAAAGGGAACCACGAGTTCAGCCTCTGTTTTTGTCTTTGTCTTTCCTCTTCTGAACTCAGCACCGACGCTGGTGCTGCGGCTCCTGACAGCTCTCCCTGCGACTCCTGCCTGCAGCAAAAGGGGAGGCAGGGATTCAGAAAGCAGCCCCAAAAATATCTAGAAGCGAGGCGGCCAATGGCCACTGGTGGACTCCAGCCCACCCAGTTTAGATCCCAGCTCTGCAAACAATTTTGGCAGAATTCAAAACATTTGCGTCTGGGATTTGGGATCTCTAAGACGTCAGCAGAGCTTCGATGTAAAACCCCGGTCCTAATCCCGGTTTTTCCCAATGCCATGTGCAGAAAAGCATCAGCCTCAGCCCCACACGTGGGGATGTGTCCCATTTCCAGTGCAGGACACTGAGCTGCTCCGTTGCCAACCCAGTTTAGCTTCTGGATCTAGAGCACAGTTGGGGTAACCAGTAAAGCCTGGGCAGATACGGGCTGGCTAAAGTGTGCTCTTCCATGCTGGAAGCCCCAGTTTATTCATCCGTGGACACTTAAAATCTCACACAGTTGAAATTTTATAATCTCTTTGCACAAGATAAGTGCTGCTATCATTTGCTGCAAACTGGTTTTAATTGTTCCAAGAAATAGTCCTTCCACCACATCCTCTGGAGGATTTAACAGCATGGAACTGGCTGTAATGAGGTTGGTATAATTTATTTTTATTAAAGCGCTTCATGTAGCCCATTTCGGTTTTAGTCACTGGGACTTTCTTAATGCTCACTTTTCAACAGGAATTATCCTCCTCATTCCCACTGGATGCACTCGGGGTCCGCACATCCAAATATTTGAAGGTCAAAGGCTTGCAGCTACCAAAAAGCTGAAATAACTGCAGGAAAGCTCTTGGTCAGAGAGTGGCAGCAGCAGGCAGGAGACAACTCCGAGCTGGGAGCCACACGGCTTGGACGCCAGGAGAAACGCTTTCCTTCCGAGGAGTTCATTGGCTTTTTAGAATCACAGATTCACAGAATGGTTTGGGTTGGAAGGGACCTTTAAAGGTGATCTAGTCCAACCCTCTGCCATGAGCAGGGACTTCTTCAACTAGACCAGGTTGCTCCAAGCCCCGTCCAACCTGGCCTTGAACCCCCCCAGGGCTGGGCAGCCACAGCTTCTCTGGGCAACCTGGGCCAGGGGCTCACCTGCATCCCTTTCCCACACGATGCAATACTAATACGTATTGCTCATTCATGTATAGATAATGAATATATAGCTAATTGAATTCCTGCAGCCCAAGGGGACGGTGGCTGTTGTACACCCCTCGCACAGGGGGGGTTGCCTGGTGACCACAGCCGGGCTGGATGCACCCACCGACCCATGGATTCATTAGCTTAGAGCCAAATTCCCCTCCAGGTCTAACGCTTTGCAGAAAGCTCTTTGCATCCTCCAAGGGAAAAGACGGGCGAGCAGCCTTTGGGGCTGCAGGAGGAACCTGTCTGACCATGGAGATGCAACTTGGTGCCGGGCCATCGAGCGGCCAGCTTGGACCAGTGGGACAAAAGAGTTTTGCTCTGATGAGATGATGCACTTCTGTAAATGAGGATGCTCTGGCAAATGCCGGGGACCTGGGACGGCTGGATGCGCTGGCAAAATTCATGCAGGCTCCCAGCAGCTAGAAATGAGGTGCAGAGGAAGAGGAGTCAATAGATGGTGCTCTTCTTTCGTGATATTGCTGCTGAAAGGGGTGTCCACGTTTCCCTGCCGCTCTCTAGGCATGAGGGGGGTAAGGGTCCACTCGTCCGGGCCTTTTTGGGTGTCTGCTTCTTGCCGCTTTGCAGAGTCTCCTCTTCCCACTGGGTTATTCCCCCTGTCGAGGAGCTCTGACCTCCCACCCCAAAATAAACCACGTTTTGTGGGTCCTGAGGGGCTGTCTGTGCACACCGCACAGCCTCTCTGGAAAGAAAGGAGTTATGCAGCTGTGAAATATTAATAATATGGTTTTTTAGATCTAATAATGCCTTCCTGAGATACTGTAGAGCCGACGAGAGCTGATAAAGTTTATTTTCTCTGCAGTGCATTATCTGCCTGATGCAGCCCTGCTTGGGAGGACAGCTCAGGGTCACTTGGGCGAAGAGCATTTTTGAACGCACTGATTTGGCTGTCTCCTACTTAGCAAATGTATCTCTGCTGCTAGAGCTAATAAAGCAATTGTTTAATTATTATTTAACGAGCTTGCACAGGGAAAGCAGATAATCTTCCCTTTGGAAACATCAAGTCCCTCTGATGTGTCCCGTTTCCCCTGGCTGGTCTGTCCCATCCGTCAGACCCCAATGAGAAATGCCGGGAGGAAAAATGGGGCCGTGCCTTTCTTGTGCTGCACCACAACCCTGAGTTGAAAAATATCCCATTCAGAGTTTCCACCTGGGAGTTTCCCATGGCTTTGGGGATGAAAAGAGAATGGAGAACCCACCAAAGGTCTCTCCATCTCCCCTGGTGCCTTGGAACAAGTCTGGTGAGGAGCGGCTGAGGGAGCTGGGGGTGTTCAGCCTGGAGAAAAGGAGGCTGAGGGGAGACCTCGCTCTCTGCAGCTCCCTGAAAGGAGGGGGTAGCCAGGGGGGTTCGGTCTCTTCTCCCAAGGAACAGGCGATAGGACAAGAGGAAACGGCCTCAAGTTTCACCAGGGGAGGTTTAGGATGGATATTAGGAAAAATTTCTTCACAGAAAGGGTTGTCAAGCATTGGAAGAGGCTGCCCAGGGCAGTGGTGGAGTCACCATCCCTGGAGGGATTTAAAAGCCGGGCAGACGTGGTGCTGAGGGACATGGGGTAGTGGTGGGTTTGTCAGTGTTGGGTTGATGGTTGGACTCGGTGATCTGAAAGGTCCCTTCCAACCTGGACAGTTCTATGATTCTGTGTTCTCCTTGGATGCGACTTTGCAGCTGCCCTGGTCCCCAGGCCGCAACGTCATGAAATCCAAGTGTGAATTTGCCCTGGCAAAGCCTCACCTGGGTTTGTGCACACCTTTCCAGCCCCAGACACTGACGTTTGGGGCCGCTGAGGCCGTGTACACCCCGGCAGCCTCGAGGAAGGCAGTGGCAGGAACCGGCAGCAGTGCCCGGGCAGTGTGCAGTGTTTTGGCCAAGGGGTAGCAGCAGGTGAAGAGATGGACTCAGTCCTCCAGAGCTCTGAAATCATTTGAAATCCAGGTGTTTGAAGAGGTTCAAAGCAAACTGTTTGGTTGGGTGTTTTGTTTTTTTTTTTTTTTTTGAAAAAGATACACACAAATGGCTTTTATGGAGACTATAGAGTGAACTTGCAAAAGCGTGTGCAGGATAAGAGTGCATGATCCACTGAGAGAGCAGCAGCTCATGGAGTCTCACGGCATTTGGTCCTGAAAATGTAACCTCCAGGGACTTGGGTTTATGAAGCAAAGCAGTAAAAAACCTTCAGCATTAATTGCCCGGACCCAATATCTCATGTCAGCCTTGCGCTGCCCTCTTCATCCCATTGAAAGCTCAAGGAAGGCAGCAATGGCTGCAGCAGTTCTTGAGAGCTACCAAACCTGGGTTCCCCTGGATGGACAGCATGGCTGAGCCTCGGAGAATCCATAACTGAGGTTGCCCTACTAAAATCTTTCCCTCCTTGACCTCCTTTCCATGCTACCAGATCACTGAGCAGCCCCTGGGCTTCGCACCACCATGGTACAGTGGCAGGAGGAGGGAGCTGGAGAGGGACCATCTTCCCAGTCCCACCTAAAAGCTTTATAAATCGGGCTCTGCATCAGAGGTAGTCCATCTGCAGGTGGTTGCGGTGAGGTTCCTGGATTTTCTGAGCAGGGAAATGTATGAGCAGGGTTAGGGCTGGTGAGGAGAGCCCTGTAAACTGTGGGAATGCTGATTTTTGAAGCTGCGAAGGGCCGGCGGGACCAGAGGTCTTGGGGATGGATGTGCAGGGACCTGATTTGAAAGGATCAGTTTATGCCTCTCTCTGGAGCACCTGCAATATCTCCAGGGGGATTTGGTGATGTTTCCATCACCTCCTTCTGGAGAGGTGACCGAGAGGAGCCTCCTGGGGTGGATCAAGCTCACGGGGTGGTTAAGGCAAGTGTCCTCACCTGGGTGCTCAGATGTATTTCCAAGCCCACAGATTAAACACAGCCCCTCCAGCCAGCTCCTGTTGGGGACTGCGTCCTCTCCCGTTGCCTTCACCCGAAGATTGTGGGTGTCTCCCTGGCTGTGACGAGCCAGTGATGCTCAATGATGACTACCAGGTTCTACAAGAACTTCTACACCCCTGTTTATGCAAAACGGACCGCCGAGTTTTTCTTCACTGCTGCATTTCCAGAACAAGTTGGTAGCTCTGTCTCCTCTCATGGTGTCCGAGTGCAGGCAGCACCTCATCTCCCTTATGAGAGATCTGTGGCACAGAGATGTCCAAGGCCAGCTCCATCCATGGCACTGCGGGCACACACAGGTCACCGTCCCCAGACAAGCCATCAGCAGATGGAGCAAACCCAACATCCAGGGGAGGAGGAACACACAGTGAAGGTGTTGGGAAGGAGCCGTGCCAGCAGCCAGGCAGAGCATCCAGATGGACCCAAGCAAAGAGAGGACATCCCCAGTGCTCACCCACAGCCGTTCCCTGCACGCAACCCAAACACACACAAAGGCACCAAAAGAAGCCCAACGGGAGAAATCCCGGCTTCCCTTTGACAGCTTTAACTGGGGCTGCCTGTTTGTTAGTGCCTCTGTTTTTTTATCTGGAAATATCTTAGTGGTCAGTGGAAAAAAGCAATAGGGAGAGCTATTGAAAAATGAATATCCCGGGGTTATACAAACACACACTCCCGGTCACAAATCCCAGGCTAACACCACAGCTTCAAAAGTTAAAGAAATAAATGCAGATAAAGCAATTGGAATAAGAAAATGAAGCCCCGGAGGGATGGGACTCTTGGTCGGAGGGGAGAGGGGACGGGAGCCAGGAGACGGAGTCAAAGCCAAGCCCAGTTTGGACTGGGACTGTGTAAGCAGTTTGCAAAGCCCTGTCTCAGCAAACCGCATAGGCAGCTCTGTCATTTTTTGGATTGCAACTTCAGGAGAAGAGAAAAAAAAAAAAACAAACCCACACAAAAACCCCCCAAATAAAAAAAAATCCTATCGAAAGAGATTGCAAAAGTTTTGATTAAAATGCAGTCCGGCTTTTGAAATTGCAGCCTAAGCCCCACCTCCACACACCCATCCCCACCTCCAGGCTGGGAAGTAAAAGTAGTGAATGGCCCCAGCAGCCGCCGGCCCCGAGGAAAACTTTTTGCTCCCAACGCGGTGGGATTGGGATCGGGAGAGTTCTTGAAACCGTGAGTACGGCAGCGCTGGCTCCTCGCCGCGGCCGGGAGATGCCGGGGATGAGCCGGGTACCGGGCTGGCGCGGGGTCCGCCTGCGAGCCGCCGGGCGGGGATGGGGTTCGGGAGACGTGAAGTTTCCACACGCTGCTTCTTCCCGCGGTGTTTCGCAAAACTCCTTGAACCTGTTTTGGCTCAGGAGCTGGATTTTTTCCAATGGCTTAAGAGCTAAAGGAAAAAAAAAAAAAAAACCAAACAAAAAAACCAACAAGGAGCGATTACAAATGTTATCCACGCCTGTTCCACGCTGGCTTTCTGCACATGTATTTTGTTGCTTCCTCTTTGCTTGCCCTTATTTATTTGAGTCGTTTTTTTCCAATACAGCAGCTCCACTTATTTCTCCCTTTGCAGGGAGTTTTTCCCAACCCCCGAGGCTGCCGCCGTTCATTTCTTTTACAGTTTTGCTGCTTCTTTTACGTCAACTCCTCTTCTCACCCCAGGTCTTGGCGGGCTGTCAGGGAGGATGCCATGCAAGCATGGACCTGACCTGTACCTGGGCTGGGACAGTGTCGGTGCCACCCGGGGAACCCTGGCCAAACCCAAACTTCTCCAGCAGTGCATTGCTTGGGAGAGGAACCAGTTCAAGGCAGGAGCCCCGTGCTGGTTAGAAAAAGCCGATGTGACCCTCCTGGCTCTGAGAAAATTGATGGCGGGGAGCAGGAAAGGGTTAACAGCAGGGGGAAAGCTTTTGTGCAGCTCTGCAAGCTGAGGGGGAAGGTGCAAATAGCCCAGTGACCAAGGTGATGGGCTGCATCCCTCTTATTTGTTATGTACATTTGCTGTTCTGGAGGTGAGGGCTTAGTCTGGGGACAAGCCCTGTGGAGGGCTGGCCCTGGAGCCCAGGGCAGGGGGTTGGAACTAGATGGTGTTTAAGGTCCCTTCCAACCAAAAACATTCTATGATTAGGATTCTTGGTTTCTCATGGGTCTTGCAAATAGTATGTTTGTTAAATCAGCCAATGCTCTAAGCCTTGGAGGTGGGCATAGCCTCCTGGGAGACAGCCATGGGCCAAGCCTGTCCTTCCTGAAAACCTTGATTTTTAGCAGATAGTGGTGAGGTTAAAAGCTGGGAGAAGGCTCTGTGCTTCCCACAGCCCAGCTGATCACACCTTGACCATGCTTGCTGCTTCTGTTGGGTTTCAGCTATAGTTTCCCTGGAGGGCATGGGTACAATGGGGCTGGCTGTGCCGGGATGGGGTGGGGGAGACCTCCCACCCTGGGCGGGGGCTGTTGCACCCCTCTGCTTCCAGCCGCTGCGGATCTGGTTAGACAGGGGCAAGGCTGCCCGGTCCATGGCAGTACATCCAGGCTGTAGGAAGAGGGAGCAGAGACCATCTAAGGAACCTGAAGGTACATAAGCCCATGCGACCTGATGAAATCCATCAGCACGTCCCTGCCCATGGCAGGGGGCTTGGAACTAGATGATCTTTAAGGTCCCTTCCAACCCAACCCATTCTATGATTCCGTGATTTATTTGGGGACGCCTCAGGGCACGGGCTCAGGGTTGCTCAAGGATGCTTTATGTCCACCTGCAGAGGCTGTAAAACTTCTTACTGGTCCCGTTACTGAGCAGGTTTGCAGGTTTCTCATCGTTAAAGAGGCACGTTATGCCCAAGGCTCTCTGCAAGGTCTGTGTATGGATGTACCTTAGATCTCTTCTACCTCTGGTGCTTTTTGGGCAATGATCGTGTCAGAAGGGCACATCCCTCCCTCACTCCTTTCTCACATGGATACGTGTCTGAGGCACCTTTTCACCATGTGCATGGGTTTGCAGCCGTGCCATGGGCTTTCTCCAGCTGGAATCCCTGCAGTGCACTGGGAAATGGGTGGGATCTCTGGACCTTGATGCTGTCAGGTCCTGCTGCTTCGTGTCCAAACCGGGCAGGCTCTGAGCTCTTCACTGCTGTGCTTAGTGTTCCAGGTCCAGTGCAAAAAGGAAAATGCCAGTCAAGGATCATAGTATGGTTTGGGTGGGAAGGGTCCTTAAAGGCCACCCAGTGCCACCCCCTGCCCTGGGCAGGGACACCTCCCACCAGCCCAGCTTGCTCCAAGCCCCGGCCAACCTGGCCTTGAACCCCTCCAGGGATGGGGCAGCCACAGCTTCTCTGGGCAACCTGGGCCAGGGGCTCACCACCCTCACAGCCAAGAATTTCTGCCCGAGATCTCAGCTCAGTCTCCCCTCTCGCAGTGGAAAACCCTTCCCCCTCATCCCATGGCTCCCCTCCCTCATCCAGAGTCCCTCCCCAGCTTTTCTGGAGCCCCTTGAGGGACTGGAAGGGGCTCTAAGGTCTCTGCAGAGCCTTCTCTTCTCCAGGCTGAACCCCCCCAACTCTCTCAGCCCGTCCTCCCAGCAGAGGGGCTCCAGCCCTCCCAGCATCTCCGGGGCCTCCTCTGGCCCCGCTCCAACAGCTCCGTGTCTCTCCTGTGCTGAGGCCCCAGAGCTGGAGGCAGCACTGCAGGGGGGTCTCCCCCGAGCGGAGCAGAGGGGCAGAATCCCCCCCTCGCCCTGCTGCCCACGCTGCTTTTGAAGGATGTTGGAGCAAGTCAAAGAACAACGGCAAATGAGGCAAAAAAGAGAAACGTTTAGGGCTGGTTATGAGCAGCACGAAGGATACCCAGCCACACAAACAGGCCAGAGCTGAGCTGCTTCAGGAGCTTATCAAAATTCATGTCTGCGTTTCACCCTACCAGCTGTTTGATAACCTGATAAAGCATCCGTTTGAGGCAGCGCAGTGCAGCTCGCCCGTCGTTTGCTGGTACAGCTCCAGTGGGCAACGGAGCATCCTTTATCCAAGCTCCCATCAGGATCCGATTTCTCATCCGTGGTCCAAGCCGTATCGATCTGCTCCAAAAGGCCTTTTATCAGTTGTGTGCAGAAATTTCATGACTGCATTTTTTATTTTTTTTCTGCCCTGCACTGGTCTCTGGTGTCTTGTGTTCAGGCAGAAGACGGCTAAAAGGTGAAAAACGTTAGAAAGGAGCGTCACTTCCCTGCTGCGGCATCCATCGTGGCATCCATCTGCATCACCGCCCACAGGCAGCAGCTGTATATTTTGCGATATACACCAGTTTCTCTTCATTTTCCCCCCTGTTCTTTGAGTGTTCTTGCCTTTGCTGGCATTTCCAGGCTCTGAAATGCTTCGTCCTGGCTCACCCGAGCACTCCTCACCCAGCCATCAGCCTTGCTGGGCTGCTTGGTTTGCTGCCCTTCCCCCTGCAGCAGCCCGGGGGTCTCTGGGGACCTTGGTCTCGTCAAAAATAAATCCCAACCCACCCTCTCTGTGGTTCCTGTCTCCCAGTTTGGTCCCAGTGCTTCTCTGGGGGTGCCGGTGTGCACTGTGTTCTCGCTGCAGCTCGGCAGCACATCCCGTCTTTATCCTGAACCTCCGGCACATGCCCTGGCTCCAGCCATCGTGGGGATTAAATGCTCGGTGTCTCCAGCCATTGCCTTGCTAAATGTAGACTCAAAGGTATGGTTTGGGAGCCTCATTCCCCATCTCGGGACCTGTCGTTAGCCCCCAAGCTTTGAAAATGTTAATTTTCACAAGAAATGGAGAGAGTGGTCTAAGACGCAGGGA